>NW_016813573.1:977066-1011860 GCF_001698545.2 Rhinopithecus bieti | reverse complement strand
ACGGAGTCTCGCTCTGTCACCCAGCCTGGAGTGCATTGGCACGATCTCGGCTCACTGCAAGCTCCACCTCCCGGATTTACGCTTCTCCTTCCTCACCCTCCCCAGTAGCTGGGACTACAGGCACCCGCCACCTCGCCCGGCTAGTTTTTCGTATTTTTTAGTAGAGACAGGGTTTCACCATGTTAGCCAGGATGGTCTCGATCTCCTGACCTAGTGATCTGCCCGTCTTGGCCTCCCAAGGTGCTGGGATTACAGGCTTGAACCACTGTGCCCGGCCATAGTGTTCTCTTAAAGTGATGGCCTGAAGTGCAGAAAAACAAAGCAAATCTAGCGAACTAATGCACGTGATCACACATAATAAAATATCATGAACCAAATGCTCAAATTTCTTATCAAACATTTTATATTTTCTAATCAAAGGTGTAACTCCTGAGATTTGGAGTTTTTAATGAAAAAGTATTCTTCTTTTCTAACAGGGTAATGAATTGGGAAATAAGGCAAGAACTAAGGCAGACAAAAAATCTAAATACCACCTACATAATCGATAGAGGTAAGTTCAAATATGTAACTTAGTATGAAAAGAAAATGAGCTTCCTAATACGGATCCCCAGGACTGGGTAGCTTTCATTAGTCACAGAAGTGCTGGATCAGGACAGGGTTCTCCATTTTACACGACATGCCTCACCCTGGAGGTGTTGCAGAGAATTCTAGCTGCCTGTGAGAAAACCAGTGAGGTCGGAGATGAGAAATAGAGATAATAGAAAACCAGTGAGATCGGGGAGAGAAATAGAGATAATAGACACTCTGTGTGTGTGTGTGTGTGTGTGTGTGTGTGTGTGTGTGTGTGTGTGTGGTGTGGGAGAGAGAGAGAGAGACCATGATGCACAGAAAGGAATGTTTTCACAGTAACGCAAACTGTTTTTGTTCAGGTTAGTCCCCTGCACTTAGAGGGCTTGGCCCAGATAAGAGTACTAGCATCAGAATCAGAAGAAATCATCAGCCATCCATAGGCCATTCAGCTCAAGAGAAAGCAAGTGCTGAACGTAGTGTGCCTAGTTTATTCTTTTCAACTGTACCAGTCAGTACATCTCAAATAGATAGGCGCCAGGCTTGTAGCAATGAAGCTCTGTGAAAGGAAGTGTCAGGACTGGAGAAGAGTTCCTCCAAAGAAAACTGCAATTATTAAGAAGAGAGGGAATATAAAAGGTTTCTACTGGCTTAATTCTCATGATATCATGATAAAGCAACATTTTAGATATGAAATTAAGTTTCCCGAAAAGGTTGAATAATTTCCTAGCATTGTTGTGAATGTGGGGTCCCTGTGAAGCTGCTTTCTGAATTGCAGATTACATTTCTCTTTTGAATACCTAATAGTTCCCCCAAACCCTTTTCACATTGAAAATTTAGCTTTTTCCTAGGCCCTGAACAAAAACAGTTTGCATGACTGTGAAAACATTCCTTTCTGTGCATCATGTTCTCCATTTTGATGCAACTATCATAATGACACTATCAACAAAAGAGTGACATTGTTTGAAATGGTTACCTGTGGTTAGAGTCGTCTTGTGCATGAGCTGTTTTGAGTATGGATTTGATTAGTAGTACTATACCTGAATAAATTTTATTTTTCAGATTGATTGTTCACATCACTTGTGATCTCAAGCTATCTCTATGGAATCGGTTGCATTATCTGCCACAAATCATGTCAGGGTTTTCATTCTCAGTCAAAATTACAGACTTCTTATCTATTTGTGGGGAAAGTGAAAACAGGGGTGTGCTGATGAGTTTCAAAGCTGAACACATTGATTCATTTCCAGGGAAGAAAAAGGTAAGAAGATAATATGTTTCCCATCAATGGACTGAAGCCTGGACCATCAACAGTACATTCAGTTTTACATTTAGATTAAATGCTCTTTTTCCCAGCAGCTACCTGGTGATTACCACAGAGGGGATTTCAATCAGCATGGTGAGAGGAGTGATTGCATTTCCTCCGCATCCATTCAGTCTTCCCTTTGGCTTTTGAGATCTACAGAGGATTGAAAGGCAAGTGAAGTGATGGCTTTGCTGACTCAGCTCTTTGGGTACCTCTTTACTTTGGATAGAACTGGGGCTTTAGGAATGAGATGCTTCTCACTGATTTATGAAACGCCATCTTCTCAAGGACAAGATCTCATCCAAGGGCATTTACCAAAGCAGCATTCCAAACAAAAACAAAGCTTAGGACTTGAGTTGATAGTTTTTTACTTTAGGTTAAAATTCAAATTCCTTTAATACTTCACCCCCAAACAGAGAACGTCTTCTAAAATTTTACATTTTTGTGGAGTGTAGCATGGGTCATTTCTCTTCTTATACTCTTTTATTTATTGTTCAGTATTCATTTTATTTATTTATTTATTGAACTGATAAAAGAGATTATTGAAATTTCCCGCTGGGGTTCCAGAGTGTTTATATGGTCACCTAGCAACTCAGATGTAACACATTCTGAATTATATATTGTAACTTTTCTTATGTATTAGATTATGTTATTCAGTTTATTGCAGGAAACATGAGAGGGAAAAAATAAGTCAATACTAAGAGCAGAGAAGCATTCCATTGTTTCTTCCCCAAGACTTCTAGGAACATCTGGTCTCATTAATCTCTAGTGCCTTGCTATATGTGATAGACATATCCTGAGTTTCCATTCATCTCAAGCATGGTCCATTGGAAACTGCTGTTGCATAGCAATGCTGACAGATGCTTTTAGAACACATGTTTTTCAAAATGTTCAAAAGGCACAGCATTGTCTAGCAGGGTGAGAATGGAACACAACATGTTTTACCTTATGGCTCTTGCTGTGGAGATGGTCCAGGTCAGAAACAACTGAAGGATCAGTTCAACAGATTGGGTGGTCTTAGCTTAATTTCTTACAGATTACCAGTGTGGAGTAAATGTTGACAACCACAGAGTGAATTATGTTTGAGCTTCCATAATGCAGTTTCTGAGAGTCTTTGGTTTAGGACCATATAGTACAGATACACTAGGAAATTCTGTGTAAGAAACTTTGGCAATTGTATTACTTTAAAATTCAAAAAGGGATTCACCTTATATAAAAAATAAAGCTGTAATTCTGGGTAGGGGCTGACTTTAACATAATTATTTACTTTGCTTATAATTATAAGCAAAGTGAAAAATTGTAGTGACAAGATGATGAATTTTAGAATCAGACAGATGAGGTTTGAGTTACACTTAGGGCAAGCAATTTAACAAACTGTAACTTTGGGAAAAGTGATTGAACTTCACTAAAGCTCTATGTCCTTATATCTAAAATTGGGATAAAACTGTCTGCCTTTGGTGATTGTGAAGATTAAGTTAGAGAACAGGTGACACACCTGAAACCGCGGGTTTATATTTTCACTTCTTGCATTAACAAAAGTAGGTAAGTGAAATTTTGCTACATCTACTGAGTGAATTATATTAAAAATATCAAATTGGTCATTCTTTTGGGGTTTTTGGGAAAGTAGAAAGGAGAAATTATAGCAATGTCAGAAATTACACCATGGGTAAAATCATGGAGGTGTGCTAACTGGGCAGATGTGCTACAGGCAGCGAGGAAGTCAGTCCGTTTAGTGCAGGTCTTGAAATAGGAGTAGCGCAGTTCAGCAGGCCATTCTAGCACAGTGCTTTCTGCCCTGGGCACATTTTCACCTCACTAATCTGAACTATTCAGCAAACTGTTTCTCCGTTTGTGAGAGAGTGTTTCATGATTTATCAGTCTTCCCTCATGTTAAAGAGTTACTTTGCACTAATTGTGGCAGCATATTCTTGAGAATGTCAGACTTTCAGAAAGAAGGACCTTCTAAAAAGTTCCGAGAGTGGTCATGAGGTGTATCTGACTGTAATTGTGGAGGCAAATTTCTCTTTTCCATAGGTTTTAAAATTTCAGGACACAACTCAATTTTCATCTTTTCATGAAATCTCTTCTAAATTCTCCCCTTTTTGTACTTCTTTCCTGCATTTTTATAGAATTTAGCATCAATAGTCACAATTTAACTTTCAATTATGTATTACCTTCGGTTACAGATTTGATCGTCTTTTCTCCCGTCTGGATTTTTTAATGCTTTGTCATTCTGCTAAATACTAGTTATCAAAACTCCTAATGTAGCACTCTTACATAGAATGTAATCAGCAAGTACTTTTTGATTGATTGGCTGATATTTTGACGTTTTAGTGTGATTTATCCTGGTATTCTAAAACAGAAAATGGATATACTGCTGGTAATGATGAGAAGGTCTCCCCTCTTTCCTGGGCACATAGGAGCACACACTTGCCAGTTGTTTTGTAGAGACATGTGACTAATTCTGGCCAATAAGCTGTGAGTAGAAGTCATGTGTCATTTTCAGACTTTCAGACTAAGGCCATGAGAAGGCCCTGCATAACTGTGGGGGCCATGTGTGGAAATAGTGAAGACACATGTATCAGAGGCTGTGACACACCTAGACCGCCACTTTGGAAGGATCACTCACTTCTCAGCTAAGTTGCTAACTGGCTGCAGGCTATACACAGCTGAATATCTCTTTGGGAATTATACTAGCTAAAGGGAGTTCCCTGGCCCAAGGTTACACTGTCTGTATAAGACATGCTGTATTCAAGGTACAATCCTCTTGCTTCAACAGAGATCACTGAAGAAAGAATGTCAAGACTCCTTGAGGCAGCTGCATTTAAAATCAGTATTTCCCCCTGCCTAATTCTGCTTCTCTGCCTCCCTTACAGATGTTGTTCCCAAGGGCACCCCTCACCAATCCTTTTGCATGTGTATATCTGCCTCAGTCTGTTTTCCAGGGAACCAGAACAAAGATTAAAAATTTACAGAAGAAATGTAAAAGGGGAGCAGTTTGAGTCCTGGGGGATTTTTGTAGTCATCTACCTAAAAAATGTAGAGAATAGGATTCAGGAAACTTAGTTTCTGCCAGTAGATATTTTTCTCAAATAATTTACTGTGACTCAGTTTCTTCATCTGCCAAATAAAGATAGTAACATATGTGCTAAGGGGAGCAAAGAGCTATTTTGTGCATCAAATGTGAAAGTGGATCAAATATTATAATGCTTTTTGAATAAGCTATGATTCTACTGGGTTAGAATAATAATAATGCTTTAATATAATCATCATCACCACCACCACCACCACCATACTCTTCATGAATAAGTAAGTTATAGATTAATACAGCATAATGAAAGCACCCTTCTAACGTTCTTTCTGGATTTCATCTCACTTATACCTATAGATAGACTTTTACCTATAGATACCCTTTGCAATGTAATTGTTGACTTATCTTTCTCAGGCTTCCCAGCAGATTGGCAGGAGACAGGGGACAGTTTAATAATTTTCAGCACTCACCACAGTATGTAGCATAATGTCATATATTTAATAAGAGCCCAGTGCATATCTATTAAATATTTTATTTGGGAACTTCAAACCAGGGAACATATATAGAAACTGTTAGTTCAAAAATGCTTCTGATTCATGATTCATGTTTGTAAATAAAAGTGAGACAGATGGACATTAAGAAGAAACAGTGGGTCAACATCAGTCCCATTCCCCATTTTCACTTTAACTTGGAGAGGAGAGATTCAATACCCTCAAGGAGAATATCAATATTGTGTTTTAGTAAAACATGTTTGGAAATGGTATAAAAGCGCTATTTTGAATTGAGTGTTAAACAGCAGAGTATTAAACAGGCAAAAGCAGCGTAAAGGAGATGGTACATCTCCTACTATGGTAAAGAGTTCTGCATCTCAATACTGCCAGCATTGTGTGCCAGGGAAATTTGAACCAATTTTTTTCTTTTGTATTTTTTTTTTTCCCCAATCAGGAGAGGCTGTGTTGAGGAGAGAAAGGAGAATTGTGTTACTGTCTTCCAGTCAGTTTTGAATCAATTTGAAACCCCAAAGAACCAAATGTAATTCTGGCTTCAGGAGTGAACATTCAAGAATAATAATAAAAATTAACAACAGACTGATAAAGAAAAACAAACAAAATTTCAGGTCTCAGGCAGCTTGAAAAGAAAGTTGTGGGTCAACATCATTGAAATGTTGAAATTAGAAATTAATCTCATTTTAGAGCAGTGCTACTATTTCACTAATCACACCACATGAAGGCATTTTTTTTTTTCAGAGAGAAGGTTTTGGCTACAGAGTCTTTCGAAGTAGTTAATGGTACATCTACTACTATGTAATGGTACATCTCCTACTATGGTAAAGAGTTCTGCATCTCAATACTGCCAGCATTGTGTACCGGGGAAGTTTGAACCAAATTTTTTTTGTAATTCTTTTTCCCCAATCAGAAGAGGCTGTGTTGAGGGAAGAAAGAAGAATTGTGTTACTGTCTTTCAGTCAATGAAAGACTCATATACTTGTTGGCAAGAAAGAGAAATAAGTGCTCATCATTCTATAGCACATTTCAAGGCAATTACTTTGTAATGACTTCTACTATTACAGGGATTATCTCACCAGATTCACTGTGATAAATCTTCACACGGAAACAGGAAATATAATGTTATTATAAGATGTTGGTAAGTTTACTCAAGCAGTTAGGATAAAAGGAGCATAAAATTTGCCCTCCTAAAATACCTTTAAACCCAACCCGTCTGAATACTTCCTACCACTCAATTACAGTCTAAACCACTTTGCAAGTCATTTTATTTTATTTTACATATACCATTTAAATGATTGACCTAAATCACACAATTGAAAAAGTGACTATTTTAGTTACGAGTTCTCCTTAAAGTTAACACTCAGTCTAGAACAAGCATCGTGAGATTATTATTATTTTATATATATTTTTTGCATAATATGGGTTGGAATGTGTACAAAGTTTCAATAAAGCATATTTTGTTAATAATTGCTAGGCATAGTTATGGACTGCTGGGAAGAGGACAGTAAAAAAAGTCCAATCTGAGGGGAAATAATTAGAAATAAAAGACTTAATTTTAGCCAGATATTTTAGCCTGTCAAGGTGGCAGTGTTAAAAATTGCATTTAGAGGCAAAGATTACTAATCATGCTGCTTCATCACAAATCCTCTCTGTAGACATTATCTTCTCTATTTCTGTCTGTGAGTTTGTACTGCCCATAGCATTACCTGGTTCTGCTTTGTGCTTCTTCATAAATTAAAACATGTAACATGCTAACATGTATTTTGGATGACTCTGTTTGGTGAGACCCTTGGGCCTGGGCAGGTGATTGACAATTTAATGTCAATCAAAATAAGTTTTAGGTTCCCACGTATTCTCAGATAATCTTGGTGTCATTCTTGAACTTTCTCTGGCACTCATCTTTCACATTGGATGCATCATCAGTGCCTACAAAATATGTCTGGTTCTCACATTGCTATAAAGAAATGCCAGAGAGTGGGCAATTTATGTAGAAAAGAAGTTTAATGGGCTCATGGTTCCTCAGGTTGTACAGGTAGCGTGGCTCAGGAAACTTTCAATCATGGAGGAAGGTGAAGGGAGACTAGCACTTCACACGGCTGGGAGCAGAAGCAAGAGAGAGAGTGGGTAGGTGCTGCACACTTTTAAACAACCAGATCTGGGGAGAACTTCTCACTCAATATCATGAGAACAGCCCCCAGGGGTATGGTGTTAAACCATTAGAAACTGCCCCCATGATCCAATCACCTCTCACCAGGCCCAACTTACAACACTGAGGATTACAATTGAACATGAGTTTTGGATGGGGACACAGATGCAAACCATATCACACTTCTTGCCACCTCCACTGCCATCCCCTGGCCCAAGTGTCATCATCCTGCTCATGAATCATAACTGTATCTCCTGACTGGTATTCCTTCTTCCATCTAGACCCCTTTCAGTCTGTTCTTAATGGAACAGCCAGAGTGATCCCATGAAAACATAAACTAGATCATATCATTCCTCTATTCAAAAGTCCCCAGTCACACACTGTGGAAAAGCAAATATTTGTGCTGTGACTTTGAAACCTACACGGTGGGCCACATGTTCCACCATGCTTCTTTACTCCCTGAGCCCCAGCCACCCTGGCCTCCTCACTCATTCTCAAATACCTGGGCAGCTCTGCCTCAGGGGCTTCACACTTCATCTTCATTATGCCTCAAATGCTCTTTTCCAGATATCCATGAGGTTAACTCCTTTCTTTAATTAAGTTTTTATTTCAAACTCAGGTTTTACATAAACCTTTCCCTGGCCAGCCTAACCAAAATCTTAGCACATCACTGTCCAACCCCACTATCATCTTTCCCTGCCTTACATTTTTCTCCCTAGCACTTATTAGTATATAACACATGCTAAATATAAAAATAATCTTGTTCATTTTTGCCTGTTTTGTTCATAGATGAATCTTGTTAGCAGAATGCCCAGGATCTGATAGATACTCCATACATATTTGTGACGTGAATTAACCTATTCTGAGTTCAATACATGACCTTACAGCCTTCATACTAAGTCATGCTTCAATTTTACATGATGACTTATTCTCACTCTTAGTGAGAGTAAGTTTAGCAAGTTACTGAATAAGGAATTTTTTTGGGGGGGAGAAGAAGTTGCATCTTTCCACAAGCAAAGAAACTGGAAGTTAAAGACATTCTCATAGCCAAAGCATTATGGAAGAGGAGTTCAGCTGTCACTAGGCTAATTGGGCGCTGAATTGGAGAGTTTAAAAATATTTGAGTCAAACAGAAATACATTATTGCTCTTGATTTTTTTTCACAGTATTGAATATTGAGTAAATAAGAACCATTAGCAGAGTAAATGAATTTAAAATATTTATTAAAGAAATGACACAAATTATCATTCACTTCTGAACACAAGGTTTACCTGTAAATCATTCTTCCTTGAAATGGCTGAAAACTAAGAAATAGGTAATTTCAGGGTTCTGTTTCAGGCATTGTTAACTACAATTAAAGTGAGCTAAGGCTACGGGAGTAAGAAAGGGTGGATCTGGTGGCAATTGTTAGTTAGGATTAAAGCATCTCATATGTGTAAAGTACATAAATTTGACTTTCTGATACCATACCTTTGTGATACTATAATCTCTTCTCTGGCATCCATTTTTTGCGGTCATCCAACATATATTTAAACACATTCAATGATGAGAAATTTACAACATTTTTAGGTAGTTTATCTTTGGGCAATTTGTTAGAAAGCTCACTTATATTGACTGAATCCCTTTGAAGTTTACTTAGAAGATATTCATTAAACAACATTGACTGAATAAATGCATGATTTGATTGGGTAAAATTAATTTGCAAAGAAGGTGACATAAGAAACAGGTATCCTGACAAGGCTTGACAGTTCACAGACTGGCAGTGATTAAAGATGCCAGCAATCTTCAGAAAATTGATATAAGAATTAAAAAAAAAATACCCTGCGATTATTTTTTGTGGAGGCAAATAGGCTTTCACCCTTCTACTCTGAGGAGAATAGGATACAGTTTAGTATAATAACTGATATTTATAAAAACTATGTGTTACTGAGAAGAGGTTCTATCATTTAAAGTGTATTTTTAAGTTATCTAAAATATATTTACTTGGTAATATTTGTTCTCCAATAGTAGCAAATAAGTAAGACCTTATTGTAATTCTGCAAAGAAGTCAGACTTCCAAAGATTGTATGCACATTATGTTCAAATCAAATATTTCTGAGATTGGGACAGAAATAAGAATATGATAATAATGCTTTAAATGTAATGGAGAGCGACTTATTAGAAGCATGCATTGAATTTGAAGCATAAAGATATTCAACTGGGCAAAATAAAATAACTATTTTGAAATCCCTTGTATGAATTTATCAAGTGCAATGCCTATGGTCAATTAGATGAAAGTGGACTAAATTTGAAATGCTGCCTGTTCATTTCTGAGGTACCTTTTGACATGTCAAGTATGCTTTTCAATCATTCTAGCTTTGATAAATATTGATATTTATATATTTACCTCTGTATAATTATATATATATATGTATATATAAGGAGGGAAACACAAACACGTATCACATATTGCAAGAAGGTCTAAATCACATTTGCCATTTTAGATCTCTATTTGCCTCTCAAATGAGAGCACTTCATAGTGGGCTACAATTTAGGAGATCTAATTTCTTGTCCCAGATCTGGCATTGTACACTGGGGGGCAAGTATTTACAATCTTCATATGCTTGAGAATTTTTATGATTAAATGATTACTAATGTCATAGCTAACTTCAATAGCTTACGATATCACAACCTTATGAGTATTTTGGATTGGGAAAATCTCACATCTCTAATATGTGAATGTCAACCAAAGGATAATGGGAGTGAAATACCATGATGATATGCGCTGGGC
The DNA here is from genome assembly GCF_001698545.2 of Rhinopithecus bieti. Taxonomy (NCBI): domain Eukaryota; kingdom Metazoa; phylum Chordata; class Mammalia; order Primates; family Cercopithecidae; genus Rhinopithecus; species Rhinopithecus bieti. The sequence goes on along the minus strand of NW_016813573.1, from coordinate 1,001,537 downwards.
ATCTTCCACTTGCTACTCACACTCCATCCTTTGTACTGCGAGGCTGAAGGAGCCAGTCTTTATGGATTACATTAATAGGGTCCCTTGAACTCAGTGGAGGGGAAGAAAAAAGGGAAGGATGAAGAGTGAGGTTGGAGTGTATATTCCTTTGCTTCTTTTCTGCAAGTAATTACTGCAGGCAGACTGTGTGACTCAAGACTGTCGCTCCTGTCAGATTACAGTGACTGCTCCCCCTCCTTGCTTCTTCAGGCCTACCCGGTGCCATGTTCTTAGCCTTTTTGTACTACACTCCTCTTTGTGAATTCCTTATTCTCTGACCACATGTTTGCAAATATTTTCCTTGTTAAAGTCATTACAAATTATGCCAAGCTGAATGTGGCATCACTTTCCTACTGGGATTGTAACTGGCTGGGAATACAAACCCCTGGGTGGCTGCAGCTGGGAGGATGGCTATTGTGTTGCACGGGATGAATACTGGAATTACTCTCGCTGTCTCAGTCATCAACCAGGCACTTCTTCTCTCTGACCAGAGGCACAGGAAACCACAGCACTCTCATTGCTATGGGACAGGTCAATGGAAAACAGTGACACACAAGACAGAGCACTGCAAGCAGAGGGAGAGAGAGTGTCCCTCACAGTCTCTTGCAGAGTGAAGGGAAAGCCAATCTCCGGGAGAAAATGTTATTTTGTGCTGAGAACACATAAGAATTAATCATCTCAGAAATATTGCTCATTTACAGCGTGAACTCTGTGTAGTCAGAGACGAAGAGGTTGGGGATTTTTTCACAAAAGTTACAAATCCATTGATAAAAGGAAGAGACAATCCACACTTGGCTAGCCTGTCTTTTAATTGGCAAGATCCAGTTTCTTAGCAGAACTGAACAGCTTAGAAGGGATAGAAACTGGACCAGGAGAAAGGAAAAGACCAGACTTGTTAGCACCTAAGAGTTCTCATCAGTTATAGTGGAAAAAGAAAAGTATAAAAAAAACCTTGAACTTAATACCAGAATCCTACTGTATGTCATTTTGGTTTGTTATATGGACATTTGCTTTAGTTAAATAGCTGTGGAGGTGGATAATATATGGATAGCTAGATCAATAGAGAATTCCATAACATATGTTTAGACATTTTCATACAGTCCCAAATTAAAGAAGTGTGAATTGAGTAAAACTCACTGACCTTTCCAGTTAGGATACTTATATTTGCAGTAGGTATTTAAAACATGTTTGCATTTATGGGAAAAAATATATTAAGTACCGAGTATATGCTGAGCATTGTATGAATAACCAAAACAAACAACTTTATTTCTCTTTATGTGTTAATAAGTGAGAAGGACATATAAAGAATGAAGCACAATGAAGCCTTCCAGTTATAGCTGCCATTCCTTCAGTCCAACATGATTTTCCATCCTATCATCATGTGACTCATCCTTTATCATTTTCCTGTCTTATCTCAAACAGCACCTGTTCAGTGAGGGCTTGATGATTCTTTATAACATTTAAATCCTCCTACTTTCTATTTAATTTTTTTCATATAATTTTTTAAGAATAATTATCATTGTCCACCTTCATTACACAATACCAACTCCATGAAGGAGAGTTTGGTGTGTTTTTTTTTTTTTTTTTTTTTTTTTTTTTTTGGTCTGCTTTGCTTAGTACTTTAACTCCAGAACTTAGAAGAGTGCCCAGCACATACAGGAGTTATTTTATTATTATTACTATTATTATTTTAGTGAAAGGAAGGAAAATGAGGGGGGAGGGGCTCAGGGGAAACACTCAGGAGAGGAGTCACTTTTATATTTGAGGTGAGGTCAGGAAAGGCTCTGTGAAGCTCTTACCTTTGATATGAGTCTTGAAAGATGAGTGGTTTTTTAGGTGGTAGTAGAGGGTGTTGAATAAATAAAGGCAGTGATCTAAATGACATATCAGTCACCTTTATTTGAGTGCTGATTAAAGTTATAAATGTTTAGTTGGAACCCTCACTAATAGAAATTTTTCTATCACTATATATATATTCAATTAGATTCTGGAGGAAAATGCCTGGGAAAGATTTCAAGTAGTAATTCTAGCTCAGGTGATTTTGTCCCCCCAGGGAAATTCTGAAGTGTCTGAGACATTTTTGGTTGTCACACTGATAGGGAGTGCTATTGGCATCCCGTAGGTAGAGGCCAGGGATATTACTAAACATCCCACATTGCACAAGACAGTGCTCCAAATATAGACTCGTCTAGCTCAAAATGTTAATAGCGACACAGATAAGAAACTCTGATTTAAAGAGAATTAGTGAAATTGAGACTAATCTCTAAAGTCTGTGCCAACACTGAGCCTGAGATTATTTTTGAGTAGGATTTGTTTTAAATTAATTTCATTGAAGGTATACAGGATAATTAAGAGCACATTTGTTATGACTGAAGCAAATCTGAGTGTTCCTCAAAGTATGTGTTAGCTTTTTTGAATATGACTGTCACAGAGTCCAGTAGTCTACCCTGTCTTCAGAGAATATGTTCTAAGATCTCCAGTGGTTATTTTAAACCACAAATGGTGGCGAACCCTATATATATTATGTTTGGTTTTAATCTGATAACTGGGATGGTTACTAAGTGACTAATGGGCAAGTAGCATATACAATGTGGATACACTGAATAGAGGAATGATTCACGTCCTGTGGGGGACAGAGTGGGGCAGTGAGTGATTTCTTCAGGCTACTCAGGGTAACTGAAATTGTGGAAGGCAAAACAATGAATAAGGGGGAACTATTGTGCATTGGCCTAATATAGTATGTTGGGCTTAATGTTTTCCTGTAGGTCTGTCTTGGGATGCTGTAACAGAATACCTGCAGCTGAGTAACTTATAGTAAACAGAAATTTATTGGCTTACAGTTCTGGAGGCTGGAAACTCAAAGATCAAGGTGCTGGCATCTTGTTGGGGCATTCTTGCTGTGTCATCACAGAGCAAAGTTGGAAGGGCAAAGAGAGAAAGAGAACAAACCCATTTTCAGGAGTCCTTTTTATTATGGCATTAATCTATACGTGAGTCTTCTGCCCTCATGACCTAAACACCACCCTTGAGACACCAGCTCCCAACACTGATGCACTGGAGATTAACACATGAATTCTGGGGGACACATTCAAATGATAGCACTATTTCACACTGATTCTGGAATATTTAGGAAAAAATAGCTATCCTAAAATTACAATCTAGTGGGAGTTCCTCAAGTTAGTGGACAGAAACTTCATTGCCATTGCTACTGTAATTAGTATAATATCTAGTCATAATGATTGTTAGGAGTGTGGACAGCATCACTATTTTCATCCCCCACAGGCACATGTGCCAAGTTCTAAGACAGCACAATTCTAATGTTTGCAAAAACATTTCATATTTGTATTTAAAAACACTTTATTGTGGTAAGAACACTTAACATGAGGCCTACTCTGGTAAGAAATTTTTAAGTGTACAGCATTTTGTATTGTTGACTATAGGCACTATGATGTGCAGCGGATCTCTAGAACTAATTCATCTTATATAACTGAAACATTATACCAGTTGAACAACTACTCATTTCCCCTTTTTTCAACCCCTGGTAACCATTGTTCTACTCTCTGCTTCTGTGTATTTGTCTATTTATCTATGTACCTAATGTAAATGGAATAATGCAGTATTTGCCCATCCGTAACTGGCTTATTCCACTTAGTACAATATCCCCAAGGGTCACTCACTTTGTCATATATTGCAGAATTACCTTCTTTTTAAAGGCTAAATGATAGTCCATTTTGTGTGTGTATGTCCATTTTCCATTGTGTATATATACCACATTTTCTTTGCCTGTTCATCATTGATGACTACTTAGATTGATTCTACACACACATGCACAGACAAATGTGGTATACATACAACACTTTCTTTTTTTAGATTTTTAAATGATTTTAACTCAATTTTTTAAAATTGACAGATAACATTGTATGTATTTATTTTGTACAATATGATGTTTGGAAGTGTATATACATTGTGGAGTGGTTAAATCTACTGAAGTAACAAATGCATTACCCTATATAGGTATCATTTTTGTGTTAAGACCACTTAACTATCATTCTTTTTGTATTGTTCAAAAAGACAATATATTGTTATTGACTATAGTCACCTTGCTGTCTAATGGGTCTCTTGAGTTTATTTCTTCTAACTATAATTATGAATCTTTTGACCAACACCCCTTTCATCCCCCTATTCCACAACCATCCTAGATTCTGGTAACCATCACTTTACTCTCTACATCTATGAGATTGACTTTTTAAGATTCCAAATATAAGTGAGATGTGCTGGGCTTATTTTACATAATCTGATGTTCCCCCAGGTTATCTATGTTACTAAAAATGACAGGATTTTCTTTTTGTGGTTGAATAGTATTCCATTGTATAGATATACATCATATTTTCTTTGTCTATTCATCCACCAATGGCCATTTAGATTGATTCTATATTTAGCTATTATGAATGCTGCTGCAAGAAACTTGGGAGTTCAGGTATCACTTTAATATACTAATTTCATGTCCTTTTGATATATACCCAGTAGTGGGATTGCTGTATCATATCATAGTTCTATTTTTAATTTTATGAGGAATCTCTATACCATTTTCCATAATGGCTGCAGTAATATACATTCCAACCGACAGTGTATAAGGGTTCCCTTTTGTCCAAGTCCTCACCAACACCTATTATGTTTTGTGTTTTTGGTAATAGCCATTCTAATTTGAATGAGATGATATCTTACTGTAGTTTTGATTTGCATTTCCCTAGTGATTACTGATGTTGAGAATTTGGTCATATACCTATTGGCCATTGCAGGTCTTTTTTGACAGATGTCTACTCAGATGTTTTGCTGATTTAAAAAAATGTTTCAATAGTTTTAGGGGTACAGGTGGCTTTTGATTACAAGGATGAATTATATACTGGTGAAGCCTGGGCTTTTAATGCACTCATCACTTGAGCAGTATACATTGTACCTGATAGGTAATTTGTTATTCCTCACTTCCCTCCCACCCTTCCCACTTCTGAGTCTTCAATGTCCACTATACTATTCTCCATGCCTTTAGGCAATCCACAGCTTAGCTCCCAGTTACAAGTGAGAACACGTGATTTTTTACTTTTCATTCCTGAGTTACTTCACTTAGGATAATGTCTTATAGTTCCATCCAAGTTATTGCAAAATACATTCATACATTATTCTGTTCTTTTTTGTGGCTGAATATTATTTCATGGTGTGTGTGTGTGTGTATGTCTTTATATATATGCATGCCACATTTTCTTTATCCACTCATCAGTTGATGAGCACTTAGGTTGATTCCATATCTTTACAATTGTGAATTGCTCTGTGATAAATATAATGTGTGCAGGTATTGATTTTATATAATGACTTATTTTCCCTTGATATACTATACTTTCTTTATCTGTTCATCCATTGATGATTGGCATTTAGTTTGTTTCCATATTTTTGGCACTTCATAATTTAAAATAAACTTAGACAAGACAGCAAAATACTATATTAGTTAAAGTAAAATTTGATTTTCAACAAAATTAAATTGCAAGGTTTTATTTGCTTGTTAAAAAATATTTTGCTATATTTGTTCACTCTTCTAGGAACTGTATACCCGATGATTTTATGAAGATAAAAACCTCTGGAATATAGCATATTTTAATATGGAAGCTGTGTGAATGGAATATATATATACATATATATATTTTTTTGATTTTATTATTATTATACTTTAAGTTCTATACATAACGTGCAGGTTTGTTACATATGTATACCTGTGCCATGTTGGTGTGCTGCACCCATCAACTCGTCATTTACATCAGGTATAACTCCCAGTGCTATCCCTCCCTCCTCCCCCCTCCCCATGATGGGCCTCGGTGTGTGATATTCCCCTTCCCGAGTCCAAGTCATCTATGTGGACATCGGTGTTTGGTTTTCCTGTTCTTTCTGTGGTAGTTTGCTAAGAATGATGGTTCCAGCTGCATCCATGTCCCTACAAGGACGTCAACTCATCCTTTTATGCTGCATAGTATTCCATGGTGTATTGTGCCACATTTCTTAATCACCTGTCGCTGATGAGCATTTGGGTTGATTCCAAGCTTTTGCTATTGTGAATAGTGCCCGCATAAAACTACATCGTGTCATGTGGTCTTTATAGCAGCATGATTTATAATCCCCTTTGGTATATACCCGTAATGGGATGGCTGGGTTCATATGGTAACTTCCCTAGTTCTAGAGTCCTTTTGAGGAATCGCCATACTGTTTTCCATATGGTTGACTAGGTTACAATCCACAACAGTATATAAGCTGTTCCTATTTCTCCCATCCCTCTCCAGCAACCGTGTTGTCTTCTGACTTTTAGTGATGGCCATTCAAACTGGTGTGGAGATGGTATTTCATTGTGGGTTTTCGATTTGCATTTCTCTGATGGCCAGTGGACGATGAGCATTTTTGTTATTGTTCTGTGGGCTGTCATGCATGTCTTCTTTTGAGAAATGTCCTGTCCATACCCTTTGCCCACTTTTTGATGTTGGGTTGTTTGTTTTTTTTCTTGTAATTTTGTTTGAGTTTCTTTGGTAGTTCCCTGTTTGTAGATTCTGGATATTAGCCCTTTGTCTGAAAAAAAAATTGACAAATGGGATCTAATTAAACGAAAGAGTTTCTGCACAGCAAAAGAAATTACCATCAGAGTGAACAGGCAACCCACAGAATGGGAGAAAATTTTTGCAATCTACTCATCAGAAAATATATATTTTAAAGCAACTGTTTCTTTTGAGCTCTGCCACTTGCAGAAATCTATGGGAAGATTCTTCTCATTATTTTTAAATGGTTTATAGCAGGGGACATTTTCCTGAACATATGTCCAAGGACTGTTTAGGCTCAATCCCCAGCTGACTGCTCTCTTAAATTGAAATGCAACCTGTGCTGCATTTCGTCTCCCAATATCTTACCCCTGGATCACATCTACTGTGATGTTTACTTATATAAAGTTGCATGTAGAAATCCGGATCTGTTTTCCTGACACCAGTTCAAACATGCTTGAGCCGATCATTACAATCCAGATTTCAGCACTAATACTTGAGAGGCAAAGAGATTACCTATATGTCGTCTGCCTGAAGTATTTTGGCTGCAGCCAGCAGACTTTAAACTGAACAATCTTGTTTAATGTCTACATTATAAATGGGACAAAGCTGCTGCCAACAAGCCAGAAGACCCTGAAATAAGAACAAACCTTAACGCAAGGCATTTCGTCTCAGGCACAATTAATACTTGCTCCTTTCTCTTTATGTCTTCCCAAACTTTAGCCAAATTTGGGGACTGGCTCAGACATATTTTTCTTCTGCTTTTCCTTTTTTCCCCTAAAAGTAATCCAAAAGGAAATTATTTAGTAAATTATTGTAAAAAACGTAATAAGAAACAGATCATCAGTACATTCCATTGGAGAATTCGAAACAGAGGCATGAATTTATCACAAATCCTAGTGAACAATAAGGTTGGGGGATGCAGCACTTCACCCTCAAGCTGTCTTCTTTATTTCCCTTTCATTTTTTCAGTTAATAGACTTTATTTTCAGAGAAGTTTTAGGTTTCAGAAAACATAGGCAAAAGCACAATTTCCCATATTACACACCTCCTACACTCCCCACCCTTTTTCCCCCATCATTAACATCTTGCGTTAGTGTGGAACATTTTTACAACTGAAGAGCCAATACTGATAGATTATTAACTCTAGTTCATAGTTTACCTAGGGGTTTACTATTTGTCTTGTACATTCAGTGGGTTTTGATAAATGCATAATGTCTTCTATCCACCATCATAGTATCATACGGAGTAATTTAACAGTCCTAAAAATCCCATGTTTTGTACTTTGCATTCTCTTATACTCCTCCTGAACTCCAGCATCCACTAATATATTTTCTTTTCTTTTCTTTTTTTTTTTTTTTTTTGGAGACGGAGTCTCACTCTGCCTCAGCCTCCCGAGTAGCTGAGACTACAGGCATCCGCCACCGTGCCAGGCTAATTTTTTGTATTTTTAGTAGAGACGGGGTTTCACCGTGGTCTCAATCTCCTGACCTCGTGATCCACCAGCCTCGGCCTCCCACAGTGCTGGGATCACAGGCGTGAGCCACCGCTCCCGGCTGCATCCACTAATGTTTTTACTGTCTCTATAGTTTTGTCTTTTCCAGAATGCCATGTAGTTGTACTGATATAGTATGCAACTTTTCAGACTGGCATCTTCCACTTACCAATATGCATTTTCATGCCTTGACAGCTCATTTCTTTTTGTAACTGAATAAATACATTGCATGAGGTAAGGTACCAGAATTTGTTTATTGGCTTTTTTAAATTAAGGGAAACAAATATAATATATTTTTAAATGAATGACTGATTTTTTTTTTGTTGGTTTCAAAAAAAAGTAATGAAATGTCATTGAATGAAACGATTCGATATGGTGACCTCTAAGTGTCTGCCTAACAAGACTTAGTGGAGAAGATGCTGTATCATTTAGAGTGCGTCTTCCTTCTTAGGATGGCATTTAAACTTATTCCTTTGTGAAAACTTTCACAGAATTCACACAGAATAGTGAAGTCTGCTTTGTATAGAAATCAGTTATACGAACAGAGGTTTTTCTAGGAATTCAGCAGGTACTGTCAGTCAGCAAACCCATTGGACTTCAAGGCATAGTCCGGTTTTGCTTGCTTCTCTAATGCGGTGTATATTTTTCTGTAATAAAATCTTTTTTTTTACTCTTTCAAATACTAGAAATAGAAAGCTAAATGTCTAAAGCACTCTACTAAGTAATTAGGAATTCAAATCTATACCCTGTTGTTAAAAAATTAGCCTAAAACTTAGTGCCCACTGTAGGAGCTAGGACTATGAAAATATATTTTAGAATATTTTGTTAAATAATTTAAAACACAAATTCCAGATAAAATATGATCAAATTGTGTAAAACATATATGAGCATATTTTTTAATATGTGTATATACATACATACATACACACAAACACATACTCTTATATATCAAGAAATAAAAAGCCTGGAAAGTTAAGAATCAAATCTTCAATATGGGCAATGGGATTGGAGTAGGATTTTCCCTTCTTGATAGTATTTATTAAAAGAAGATAGGTTATACGTCAACTTAATTTTACTTTATTTTCTGTTTTTTAGAATTTTATTTTTCAAAAGGCTAGAAATATGTTTGAAACATTTAAAAACCGAAAACAAAACATACATTAGCAGCATAATTTGGGAAATATCCTGGATTTTTACTTTGAAGATGAAAGAAAATGCAGGTGCACATTTTAATTTTAATGTTCAAATTACATTTCTAAATCCTAAAATAGCTTCTTTTAAAAGTTGTTCAAATGTTTATTCTAGGAAAGTTGCTGAGCTTATTTGAGAGTAGAAAATCATTTGTATGGAAGGACAATGACATTGGACACTGTATCCAAAGGGATGGTCCAAAAGTAGCCCACATGCACGTCTCAGCAGGGTTTTCCCCTCCCTCTCTCAGTAACCTAAATTTTTCCCTGCTAATGCAAGAACCGAGATTCATTATGATCAAATATAAAATGATGTTAATTCAGGAGAGCAGACGGAACACAGAGAACTGCTGAGAATCTGCAGCACTGATCCTGGCCTGGACACGTGTGAGAGTCTGATCTCCATTCTGTCTAATACAAAGAAGGTCTGTGGAAGTGCTCAGTTGGAGCAAACAGGAATGTGTTGTGTCTCTGCGATTTCCTGTCCCCCGCCCCCCCACCACTTTCTTCTCCACAGAGATAGGTCCTTTGGTGAAAAGACATCTGTGCTTTCTTCTTTCTCTTCAAGACTGAATGTCATGATTTAAGACGTACAAATGTAATTTCAACTTTGACTGCCTGCTGGTTTATTTCATGCACCTGCTCTTGGAGGAAGGAGAGACAGGATTTTAAGAGGCCATTTTGAGGACAGAACTGACATTTGACCTGATATATCCCACAGGAACATGGAAAACAAAAGCACTTATTCATAATGGGTGATTTAAACAACGGCAAAATACGCTTGCGTTTTTATTTACATATCAACACATAGACTTATTTCTTTCCTTATTTTCTTACTTTATTTAATTCATGAAATTAAAAGGTAAAATGTCTGTTTTATAATTATATCCCTTGTGTCAATAACTTTTGTTCCTTGGGCTCAGATTTTTTTAATGTCATTATATAATATTTTAAGTTTCTGGAGTTAGGTACAAACTGCTTATGTAAATCCACATATATAATTTTTCAAGATCTGTGAATTTAATTGTTACTAATTAAAATATCTTATATTCAAAAGATTTTTTTTTATATCTGAGCATTAAGCAATCCAAAGATGGAATTATTATAAAAAGTAATCTTAAACTTGCTAAAAGTCAAGACAGCTAATAAATTGGGTATTGATTTAACAAATAATTCTGCATCCCTTAAACTGCTTTCTGTAATGAATGGTTATAGAGTGAAAGTTAATTGACATGGGCTTAATTTGTCTTAGGGAAATAAATACCAGATTAAAAAAAACAATTAGATGATTAACAAAAATATGTTATCCTTTGCTGTTTCTTTTGCTGATTATAGATCATGAATTTCTCCATTTTTGATGCCTTGAATTGAAGGATCTACCTCTACTACTATAGAATAAAAGCTGCCTAAGATATTTAATTCTTTGTGAATTCTAACTTGCAGAAGCAAAGCAGGAAAAAAAGATGTAGAAAACCTCTGAGTTGTAAATATGAGACTAACGCTTTGGCTTTATAGTGACACCATGTATTTGTTAGAATTGATGAACAGCAGATGTCCAGAGACTTGTGAAACATCTGTAACAATCACTTGAAGGTGAGAAAGTAATCTGATTAATTTCCTTTTTGGGTTTGTTCTGCACTTTTCATATAAATTATTTTTTGACCAAGTAGCTTTTCTTTTCATCATTTGTATATGGAATGTGGTAAAATAAGAAGTTTCATAGTTCCAAAATATTGTTACAGATGGATGGCTCAGGAGATTGGAATTTTAACAGTGCCCTCTCCTATCACCATGGCCAATAAACCTGTCTTTTAATCTCTGGAAATTTTCTATGCTTATTTGCTAAGTTGGTAAGACTCGGTGACATGAAAACAAAGATGAATTATCCATAGAATACTTTCATGATCAAATGTGGCCTTCCTGGGATGTGTTCATATGTGGTGTCAATTAAGCTACGTAGATAAGGCGGAAACCTATTTCCAGCAGGTTCCTCTGTGGCCTTCTATTGTTAAGCAATCAACTTGAATCCACTAGAGTGAGCACACCAAGCCTCCCATAGGGTCCTTTCTGCATTTCTGTTTTGTAAAGCTTTGTGCTGTTTGCTTATTAGAAAAGCTAATAACGTGTTGTGTTTAGTTGTAGATTATTTGCGAATCTGTAAAATAGAGGCATTTATCCTGAGAGGAACTGCCCATATTCTGGTAGACACAGCTCTCGCCGAAGGGAGCAAATAAAGAGAGCTCTTTAAGAAATTATTGTTTTGTCTTATGCTGAGATGGAAGATTAAACTAAGAATCCATAGAATTACACAAGATTAAGTCCTCTCTACTTTTATTTTACTTTCTCTGGGTAGGGGTTCTCCATTTGTTCAGAGCCACAGTAAACCATGACCTCAGGATGGTAGTAACCTCTGGGACAAAAAGTTTTATTTTCATTAAGATCATTCTTAGACCTTTATTTAGTCTACACTATTCAGGTTCAACCAAAAATGGATTTAAAGAAATATGTGATTAATGTTGGGAAATTTGCTACCACTGCACCTAATCTTTATCTCCTCATATTTAGTCTCTTTTATTTCTTTCTTTCTGATTCATCCTCTTAACTCTTCAATGTCAATAACTAAACTTAGCTGAAAATGAGAACTACAGGAGTCAACTCTGTAAGGTATAAACAAGCAGACATACTAAAATACCCATCTGCTCAGAGACTGCTGCTACCTTTGAGGGTCTCTCTCCGATACCCTCAGGTGTTTAGTTAACTGGAACCTCTGAGTCTCCACAGCCTTGAAACTGCTGGAATTGTGCTGTGTATCTCTTGAAGGTCTGCCTGAATTAAAGTTGGTTTAGCTATAGAATTGAGATCTGCTCCTCCAAGTCCCTCACAAGAGGATGAGAAAAAGAGAGATAGACCAATAAATTATTCAAATCAAAAGAAGCACCCCATGGTGAGTCTTCTGAAGAGGGTAGAGTTTGCAAAGGCTTCCTAGTAGAAGTTTACAGTAGACAGCAGGCAGACACAAGTACAAAAATATCTTATTTGTCAAAAAATTCCCACCTGTAGCCAAAGAAAAAGACCTCTTCAGAAGAGATGAAAGACAGGGAGAGGCTTTCTCTATGAAACACTGAGGAGAGGAGCCAGAGGCTATAAACTGAAAGCTTCCACCAGCTCAAAATGAAATTAAATTTCTGATTTTTTCTGTACCAAAGTACTGTTTCATCCATCAGACCTTCCCTTGGCAGGATTTTGCACCTCCCATGTCCCAAATTAGTCAACCTGAAATTGTCACCAAAAATATCAGAATGTTTAGCAAAAAAAGAGAAGCAAAAGAAGAGAAAAAAAACTAAATGTTTAGGGATTTTCTTAGTAGAAAAGAGACCAGACATGCAAGGAAAATATGAACCATTAGTAAAATTTAATCAAACCCAAATGATAATTACTTACTACATGTCTGTTGTTTGCAAGTCACTGGGCTCAGGCTGTAGTGGAACCAGGGTGAATAAGATGCATTACTGATTAAGAGAACTGATGTTCAGTGAAACAGACAGGCATAAATAAACAGAGATAGAAAGGAGCTACTAAAATTTTTGGAAGATGGAGCTTAAAATCAGAAAGCAATTAAGTCATAGCTCAAAGTCTGTAAATACCACGTGTATTAGACTGTTGTTGCATTGCCATAAAGAAGTATCTTACACTGGGTGGCTTTTGAAGAAAAGAGGTTTAATTGGCTCATGATTCAGCAGTCTTTACAGGAAGCATGTTGCTGGTATCTGCTTGGCTTCTAGTGAAGCCTTGGGGAACTTTCCATCATAGTGGAAAGTGAAGGGGGAACAGGCAAGTCATATGGTGAAAGCAGGAGAGAGAGAAAGAGAGACTGGGGTGGCGAGAGGTGTCACACACTTTTAAATGATCACATGTCACGTGAACTCAGAGCAAGAGCTTGCATATCACTAAGAGGATGGTGCTAAACCACTCAGGAGAAATTCATCCCATGATCCAATCACCTCTCCCCAGGCCCCACTTCCAATACTGGGTATTACAATTCAACATGAGATTTGGGCATGGACACATATCCAAACTATATCACCATTCAGTGGAACAAATTTCCGTTCTTCTCCCCACTAAGCAAGCTTTTTGTGATGTTTATGCTAAGATTTCAGTGTCTCTTTACCATCTCTCATCATTGGATAGTAGATTCTTGCCCTAACATGGCCTTCTTTCCTCTCCCCATAAGATAAGCTCTACTCAATTGCTTCTCTAATTCAGTCATAAGATATATATTGAAAGACCATTGTGCACTGAAAACTTTACAAGTTTCTGTGCCTCAATCAAAACAAACTGCATATATAGTCCTTAAAATGAAAATTATTTCAATCTTCCTAGAGAAATTACATTTCTAGACAAATTACAATGCAGAAAATTAGGAAAGTGTTTGGAAATAATATTACAGAGAACATAAGATTTGGTTACTCAAGTGTGCTCTTCTTATTAAAATGTGTAGTCTATCTGTGTTCTTTCTCAGTGTCAGTAAACTGTCTCTCTCACACACACATATACGCAGACATGATTTTGAAGTACTTATTGCTATAAAAACAAACAATTGCTATAGTAAGTACTATTGCTATAGTAAGTACTTATTGCTGTAGTAGAAATTATCTTAGAAATTGCTACAATCTTTTTTCTCTAGTCATTTAGTTTTGTCTGAATTAATCAATTGCATGTGTTCATTTTGAACAATTTTAAGCTCCTGAATTGAGAGTTTACAGAGGGATGTAAAGATAATTACTAAATTACGTTGCTGAAGTGTTCTGACATATCCATGAAAAAGAGAGTATAAATATATTATGATTTTAAAAATTGTACATGAAACCTTTTGGTCATATTGCTGGAAAAGTAACTTCCTTTCAAATTTCTTATATGTACAAAATGCCAATTGTGCCACATATCATCGTTTTTGTACTATATGATTTCCCTAGAAACACTTGTGAATTTGTATAAATTTCACCTAGAGGAAAAGGACTGCAAGGATACTGTTGAATTTTGCACATGGCTTGAATAGAATTGATTTATAAAAAGGCAATATTGAAGCAACATAGATCAGGTGTAGCATTTTCTAACTCTAAATTTTCACACTGACCACAGCCCAGCTTAAGTAGAAAGACACATCTGTTCAATTTTCCTTCTTTTATGCAATTTTGTTGTATGTGTGAAATGTCTATTGTGTCTTAAATGCAGGCAGGAAGAGTAGAGAAAGAAAACTAATTTGTGAAATCCTAGAATTATAAACTTTGAGTTTCCTTAACCAGCCATCACTGTGTCCCCCAGAAAGGGATCTAGATATAGAGACAAAGTCAGTCAACAAACTAAAGTAAGTGGGGCTTTGGGTGACCTGTGAAGTGGCAGTGAAGCTACCGGGAATCCTTTGGGCGATGCCAGAGGCCAGCCTGTACTTGGATGTCAGTATTCCATGTGGCGTGTTGAACCCTTTACTCTTCATGTGGGTTTATACTTTTCTGACCCTACCATTCCAGTGATGAGAAGAGGCAGGCAAGGCTAATTCCAGGAAGAGCTTGTCAAGTAAGTGAAAGAGAAGCTCTCCCCATGCCTAGAGATCATAAGAATGAGTCATGGACTCTTACCAGCTTTTCTCTGGACTCCATTTATTTTTATTTTTATTCTTCTTTTTATAGTTTCTATTCAGCTATTTTCATCATCCAGTCAACATAAGGTTTTTTAAGGTTGTTCAGATTAACTCCTTTCTTTCCCACCTCTGTTTGTGTGGATGTTACTCATTTATAATACAGTTAGATTAAATTGCCAGAGTCTACATTTCATCTTGGGTTCTCTTGACATTCCAGTTATGTTTTTTTAAAGTTTCCATATGGTAAAATTATTTCTTTTCAGTGCATAATTCTATAGGTGTTGATAAAACCATAGTCATGTATTTACTTGCAAAAGTTCCGTCACCCCCCAAATTCCCTCATGCTACCCTTTTGCGGCCAGCTCCTTCCCTCAGATCCAACCCTGACACCTTTCTGACTATCGTTTTGCATTGTTCCCAGAATGTTATATAATTGAAATTATACAATATAAAGCTCTTTTTAGTCTGGCTTCTTTCACTTAGAAAAACACATTTAAGATTCGTTCATATTGCTGGGTGAACTCATAATCTTTTCCTTTTATTACTGAGTAGAGTTCTATTGTAGAAATGTACCACTGTTTCTTTTTACAATTATATGTTGAAGGACATTTTCATTGTTTCCAATTTTTAGACCTGCTCCTATTTAGACAGTGCTCCTATGAATATGCATGTACAAGTGTTTCTAGGTGTATTCTTACAATTTTCTAGGGTAAATGTCTAAGTATGGGACTGCTATGTGTTAAATGTGCATTTACACATGTATACATAACTACCTCCTACCAAGTTGCTCTTGATCTTTGTCACACTTGGTGTTGTCACTCATTTTTTTTTTCATTTTAACCATTCTAGTACTTGTAATAGTTGTATGTCTCCTTGAGATTAATTTGCATTTCCTTAATGACTAATGTTGCTGTGTATCTTTTCATGTGCTTATTTTTCATTTGCGTATCTTCTTTGGTAGATTATCTGTTTAAAGCTTTATCCCATCCCCACTTTTAAAATGAACGTTTTCATTGCTGATTTTGTAGATTTTGAGGATTCTTTATATATTTGCATAAAAGTACATTATCACATATGTGAGTTGCATCTGTTTCCTTCTAGGATATGACCTGTCTTTTGAAATATGTCAACAGTATCTTTTACAGAGCAAAATGTTTTAATTCTGATAATTTATCCAAGTTATAAATTTTTTTCTTTTATGAATCTTGCTTTTGGAGTCATGTCTAAAAACTACTTGAAAAATCCAAATTCACACAGATTTTTTTCCTATTTATTTCTAGACATTTTATAGTTTTAGGATTTACATTAATGTATATGGTCCATTTTGAATTACTTTTTGTATGAGGTGTGAGTTTTTTGCCAAGGTTCAATTTTTTTGCATATGGAGATTGAATTTTTTCAGCACAATTTGTTGAAAATACCATCCTTTCTTTCAGTTTGCCTTTGTACCTTTGTCAAAATCATTTGACTACGTTAGAATGGATATATTTCTTGGCTTCATATTTTGTTCCTTTCATCTATGTGCCTGTCCTATTACTGATACTACATAATCCTGAATATTGTAGCGTAACAGTAAGTCTTGAAAACAGATATTGGGAGTCTTCTAACTTTGTTCTTTTGTTTCAGAATCATTAAGTTATTTTATTTCCTTTATCTTCCTGTATAAATTTTAGAATAAACCTGTGAATATCAACAAAAATCATTGCTGGGATTTTAATTGGGATTGCATTAACTCTATAGATCAATTTGGAAAAAAATTGAAATCTTAATAATATTGAGTCTTTTAATCCATGACCACAGTACATATTTCCAATTATTTATCTTTTTTTACTTCCTTCATCAGAGTTTTGTAGTTCTAAGCATAGAGATCCTTTATATATTTTGTTTACACACAGACATACAAACATACAGGTTTTATTATTTTTGTGCTATTATAATTTTTTAATTTCCAAATTCTAATTGTTTATTGCTAGTATATAGAAATATGATTGACCATTATACATTGTCCTTACATTCTGTAATTTTTATGAATGTATTTATTAGTTCTTAGAAGAGTTTTTTGTGTATTCTTCTGTGAATAGATACTTTTTTCCCCTTCCTTTCTCTTATTTTATGGCACTAAGGCTGCTAGTATGATTTGTATGAAAGTGGTGAGAAAAGAAATTTTTACTTTGCTCTTGATTTTGAAAGGAAAGGTTTCAATCTTCTCTCATTAAGTGTTATGTTAGTTTTATAGTTTTAATTTTTTGCAGGCTTTTATCTATTTGTAGATATTCTTTCCTATTCCAAGTTTGCTGAGAGTTTTTTAAAATCATGAATTGATGTTGAATTTTCACAAATGCCTTTTCTTATCTATTAAAATGATCTTTTTGTTGTTTATTTAGTGAATTACATTGATTAAGTTTTAAATGTTAATCAGTTTGCATTCTTGGGATAAACTCCACTTGATTAAGATAGATTATTCTTTTTATATTGCTATATTCAATTAGTTACACTTTTTTAAAGGATTTTTGTGTTTGTGTTACGAGAGATACTTTTTAGTACTTTTCTTATAAAATCTTTGTCTGGTTTTGACATTAGAATAATATTGACCACAAAAAAACGAGCAAGGAAGTCTTCTATTTTCTGCAGAGGATTTTGTGAACGGGGTAGTATTTCTTCCTTATATATTTGATAAAATTTACTAACAAAATTACTTGGGCCTGGAGGGTTCTTTTGGAGAGAATTTTAACTACAAATTCAATTTATTTAACAGTTATAGGATTATTGCATCTACCTGTTTCTTCTTAATATTTTTGCAGTCTGTTTCTTTTGAGGGATTGTTCAGTTTTATTTAAGTTTTAGAATTGTTGATAGTATTTCTATAGTATCCTGATAATGTCTGTGGGGTCAGTAGTAACCTTCTCTTACCATTCCTGAAACTGGTAGGTTTCATTTTATTTGTTTCCCTCCTTCATTTTGGTTAATCTAACCAGAGGTTTATCAATTCTATTTAGCTTTCAACAAAATAAATTTTATTTTAATTTAATTTAATTATCTAATTTAATTTAATTTAATTTAATTTTTTTGAGACTGAGTCTCCCTCTGTTGCCCAGACTGGAGTGTAGTGGCTGCCCAGACTGGAGTGTAGTGGCGTGATCTCGGCTCACTGCCTCTGTCTCCCAGGTTCAAACGTTTCTCCTGCCTTAGCCTCCCAAGTAGCTGGGACTACAGGCAGAAACTGCCACATTCAGCTAATTTTTGTGGTTTTAGTAGTGATGGGGTTTCACCATATTGGTCAGGCTGGTCTCAAACTCCTGACCTCAAGTTATCCACCTGCCTCGGCCTCCCAAAGTGCTGGGAATACAGGCACGAGCCACCACCTGGTCACAAAAAATAAATTTTTAGTTTTGCTAATTTTTATTTATCATATTTCCATTTTCAAATTCATTGGTTTCTGATCTTATCTTTATTTCCTTTTTTCCTGCTTGCCTTAGGTTTAATTTGCTCTTCTTCTCCCTTTTTTTTTTTAAGGTAGAAACTTAAATTACTGCTTTGAGACCTCTCTGCTTTTCTAATATAAACATTTAATGCTAAAATTTCCCTGTAAGCACTATTTCTGCTGCAAACCACAAATTTTGATATATTGAATTTCCATATTCATTCATTTCAAATTATTTTTAAATTTCTCTTGAGATTTCCTCTTTAACCTATGGATTATTTAGAATTATGTTGTTCAATTTTCAAATATTTGGAGATTTTTCTAAAACCTTATGTTATTGATTTCTATATAAATTTCATTATAATCTAAAAACATGCTTTGTATGGTTTCTATTTGAGTTAATCTGGTTAGCCATTGTGCTGTGTTTGACATATGTTGCTACTGTGGTTACACTAAGTGTACCGTGGGTTTCAGATTCCTGCAGTCATACCTTGTGTTTGGTGTGGGAATTTGTATGCCAGAGTAATGTCTCATTGGTGTGCTGTACTTTAGGTTGCCTCTTAAAGCTTTTCCTCCTAAAAGATCTTTTTTGCCTGCTTATATTCCATTTCTGTTCTCTCCCTGCAGATTCTGCTCTTAGCTGTAATTGGAAGTGTGTTCGTTTGCCGGTGGAAGGCATCATGGCAGAGTGTTCTCTGCTGTTCTAATTAAACTTCAGTCTTAAACTGGCATCAAATCCTGGATCTCAGAGATGTGGTCCTCTCAATTCTCTTCTCCTCCCATCTCACATTTGTGAGCCCAGTGCATAGTCCTGCTCTTTTCCCAGGAGAAGGTATTTTTTCCCCTCTATTACCTTCTTCAAGCTGACCTGCATTTTCTCCAGTGCCCTAAGGATGAAAGTTTCTCTTCATTCATGACTGTTCTTTTTCAGAAAAATAGGCATATTCTTAACGCTCTTACAGAACTTTCTGTATCTGTTTGAGTTCTTGGAAGAGAGACTACAAGAGTATGTTATGTCCCTCAAGGTCTCTTTGCTGGACTTCACACTATCCCACCAGCCCACACTTAGAATTCATCATTCATCTCACAGGGGTCTGCTTCTGTGTGGTGTCTACCCATGAAAGCATGTGCTTGTATTTCCCTTATCTTTGCAGGTGCCAATCTCTTCTCAGATTTGGGGCCATTGTTTGCTCTGTGAACTCAGCTCTCTAATGGGGAAAAAATCGTAACTGTTAAGTTAATCTGGCTCTTTTTCATTATAAGGATGAGAGAAACACCTCTTCCAGCTCACCATATCCTAGAAGTTTTTCGTTAAATTTTGAAGAGAAGAAAGCAAGACAGATCTTTCCCCATCTGTGAAATGGTTCTAGGCCTCACTTACTATATAAGTTATGCTGGTCAAGAAAGAGAGATGAGCTAAGGAAGTTGAATTCTGAGAGAAGAGAAGCAATATGGCCTCAAAGGCCTTGCATCTTCTTCCTTCACCAAATAGAAAACTCCATATCTAGTACCAAGGCCCAAAGTTGTCCTGGGTCTTGATCCTCCAAATTAAGCTTACTATTGGGGATATAGTGATGATGAAGGAAGAAGTGAGTTCCTCTAGAGGGGCCCACATTTTATAAAGTGAGGTCGACCATTCTTTAATAAATAATCATTATCTTTTGCTAATATTTTAAAGTGGAAACACATTCTTCTTCACTATAAGGTGCCTTTTAAATCTATTCTAGCAGGTAACAGATTTTAATTCTCTTTTGTATTTATTAGACTCAGAAAAGTATTCAACTTTTAAAATCTCATTTTAAAAAAAGTCTGCAAATGGAAATGCTATTAGAAGCTCACTTCTGCAGTGATGAGGATCTCATGAGGCAATCTTCTTGAAAGCCATTTGACAAGTATAAAGAACTATTCAAATATGTAGTGCAATTTCTGCATTACACTGTTGTCACATAGATTCTTTTTTTTTTTTTTGGGAGACAGTATCTTACCTTGACACCTAGGCTGGAGTGCAGTGTTTCAATAATAGTTAATTGCAGTCTTGAACTCCTGGCCTCAAGCACTCTTCCTTCCTCAGCCTCCTGAGTAACTAGGACTGCAGATGGTCACCACCATACTTGGCTAATTAAAAATAATAATAATTTTGTATATATGGAATCTCACTATGTTGTCTAGGCTGGTCTCAAATTCCTGCCCTCAAGTGATCCTTCTGCCTTTGTCTCCCAAAGTGTTGAGATTATAGATGTGAGCCACCACATCTGTCAGCCTCTCCTTTTCTCCTCTCCATTTTTCTATCAACCAGCTTCTATAGAAAGGCTTTTAATTTCTATTCCCTCAAAGCTTTGGGCTGTATTCCACTCTAGCTTACATAGAGCTGAGTGTGGTCCCAAGCTATATGTAATTTTAGAATTTTAAGACAGAATTAAAGAATCTTTTGAAATCAAATGAGATTGGGGATGTTCAATTTGGTATGGCTATAGGCTAAGTATCTTAATTAAAATAATAAATTAGTGGTCTGTAGGCTGCCACAATCAATATCGACAGAAACCTAAGTAACCTGTCCTTACTGGAAAATAGTTCTGATTTGACTTGCTTTTCCCTTTTTTAATTCTTTTATTTTATTTCCTCTTTTTTTCTCCCACATTTCATTTTTCCTTTCTCAGAGATAGTCAACCATTATACCATTTATACATGCTACAATTTGCAGGTCCCTCTCTACTCTGAGGAATATTTTATTTGTATTATTTCAACAATCTTCATTTTTTTAGGAAAAAAACAAATGTGTAAGGTAGGAATGACTGAAAGAAAGCAAGCTGAAAATGACAATCATATTTTCAGTTGTGCTTAAGTTTTACATGAGAAAACTTTAGTAAAAATCAAATTTCAAGTACAAAAAATATTAAAAATATAAAAACTATAAAAATAAGATGCTGCACTCATTTTCTTTAGTTTATCAAGACTATGAATATACTTGATTTGGTGAATATGATTTTAAAAGCTTGATATTAATAACAATTTTATTGATCATTGAATTAAGTCTATTGTTATTCTTTTGATGTATCAGCATTATGTAACATCTAGATAGTTATTCATTTTTTTAATGTAAGAAACTAAGCTTAAGGAGATATTATTGAGATAACCTTAGACTTTCTTCTTGGGGACAAATTGTTTTGGTGAAGAAATGAATCTTTTTTTTTTTTTTTTTTTTGAGACGGAGTCTTGCTCTGTCGTCCAAACTGGAGTGCAGTGGCCGGATCTCAGATCACTGCAAGCTCCGCCTCCCGGGCTCTCGCCATTCTCCTGACTCAGCCTGCCGAGTAGCTGGGACTACAGGCACCGCCACCTCGCCCGGCTAGTGTTTTTGTATTTTTTTTTTTTTTAGTAGAGACAGGGTTTCACCGGGTTAGTCAGGATGGTCTCGATCTTCTGACCTCGTGATCTGCCCGTCTCGGCCTCCCAAAGTGCTAGGATTACAGGCTTGAGCCACCGCGCCCGGCCGAAGAAATGAATCTTATACCATCTTTCTACATGTTAAATAACTAGTTGTACAGAATTAATTTAATAGTAACCTTTTATTTTTTAACTGAAATAACTTTCAAATATCTTTCAAGTATTTCATCTAATCATCATAACTAATTTGTAAAATATGTTGTTTATATTTTTTCCCATTTAAAGGAAAATAAACTGAGGTTAGAACTATTAAAAGTCTTACATATTCCACATCTGGGATTGAGACTCGGAGACCTTTTTTATATTTTCCACAATGAAGTGCTGTCTCTCTGTAGCTGTCAGTTTAGATATATCTGCATGTTTAATGAGATTTGTTGATTCACAATGATTTCTATATAGCAATATTTATGTCTTTCTTATAGAAAATGAATATTTATTAATGAAAAGAGATGTAATAATGTCAAAAATGTAACTTGTAATTTCTTCTTTTTTATCTTGATTTCCTCCTTTAGAAAGCCTCCTGATCATATAGATTATCATTTAGTCAAGGAATCTTGTTTTTTTGTTTACAGACATTTGCAGTTCTTGTGTGCCAAAGTCATATTAGACCTATAGTATTATTAATAAATATCACCTCTATCAGTCAGCATATGGCTTTAAAAATATACTGTGCAATCCCAGTCTTGCACAAACTATGAATTGGGGTTGCAATGTGTTAAAATGAGAGGCACTGCAGATGGATAATTTCTGGCAGCTTATTTTGAATTTTATCTCTCCCAATACTCAGGATCAGCATCAAAGAAGCAGCATACATTGTACTCTTTGTCAAATGCTATGGACAGTGGTGAGCCCCATGCTTCATTTCTGGAAGCTTATAAAGATAAGAACATTATGAATTTGCAACAAAAAAATCAAAGATCTTGCAAGTGTTATCCGTAATAGCAAGGCTGTCAGCTTCCTAAGACTCTTAACACAGTAAGAATTTAAATCATTTAGCCACTAACTCATTATTGCACATTAGCGTGACTTTATTATTCCAACAGCTTGTTGTCCAGGAATATAAAGTGGCAAATACTGTATTATTTCGGGCTTACTTCCTAAAAATCCATGTATTTGAACAATAGACTACTCTTCAATAGTTTGTCCAACTTGGATCACCAAATGACTTTTTATTACTCAAGCTTCCTTTCAAATCCTCACTGTGTTCACTAATCTTAAATTATCATATCACAACCTTAACCTAACTCCTACCTAGCTCTCAGCATTGCTCACCTTTAAACTAGATTCCCCAAACTCACAAATATCACAATTTTGTCCTTTCCATCCAAGATTCTCCTAAGAAGATCTTAAGGTAGTAGTCTCTCTCCTTGCAGTAAACAATAAACTTGGTGTTGATTAATGAACAAACTGTTTTTTTGTCATCTCTTTGGGACATTAGCAGTAGACACTGATAATGGTCCCACAGATGAAAGTCAAAGAAGGCACTCTTCTAGAAAAGATATGTTTTTCTTCAAGCCTTCTCCCCACTAGGCAGGTCCTAGCCTCAACTTCCAAGAATGAACAGCTTGTTTTCAATGCTCCTTTTTCTGCAGCCTCTATTTTATTGTGCCTTACACGTACTTAATTCCACTTACATTCACCATAATGTCAGACAGGGTGCCATAATGATCCCACCCCATGTCTCCATCTCCCATTATACATAGTACAGGCATGACCACATAATGACTGTGTCCACTGGGAAAGCAGCAGATAAAGTAATTCATAAAGAACTGTTAATAGGTGATAAAGCAACTGTCTGCTTTGCTCTTGTGAAAACGTCTCTAAGTGACATTTGAATTAAAGTGAATATGAAAGATGCATTTTGAGGGCCTTTTTTTTTTTGTCCCATGTCTGTTTCCAATCCTTTTCCATCCAAAGTTTTAGCTTTGCAGATAGCTAAGGCCTAAAACACAAGTCTTTTCAGGGACATGTGTTTTGCCTTTAATTCATTCTCAGAAATCAAATAATCAGTTTACTTAAAATCCTCAGGGAAAAATCAATATTTTCTTCTCTCACTAATAATTAGACAAATGTTCACATATGCTGTAACCATGTTTTTTTGAATTTTCACTGAAACATGGTGTAAGTGGGAAAAAAGTCACCAAAGCAAGAATTATTTACACTCAACAGTTGGAGTGCTAATATAATTTTAAATTTTCAATAAACTTATTATATGTGTGTACATTATAAATAGCAAATATTCAAATAAATATTAAATTTAGGTCACATGACTGTCAGCAGGGAACCAAATACTAAATTCCTATTATTCAAAGAAGAGAGTATCATATACTTCCTTTTCTGTAATTACTTATGCTTCTCAGTATTATATGTAGCAAATGAGATTTTAATTATGCTACAGCTGTTAGGCATATTTTATTTCTTCTCCTAAGATTTACTCTATCTGAAATATGAAACTTGAATTTATCAACTTCTAAAAGGAAATACAAGCTGAAGATGTATCTGTAAAGTATAAGGTTTTATGCTAATTAAATATGTTTCTCAATTTTGTGTTAATGTAAATTATGGCTACCTCCATAGGGCACTCTTGTTCAATAAGAAATAATTTTGATGGGCTACCTGCTTGTAGAGAATTCTATTGCATGAGTTTTTTTTTTTTTTTTTTTTTTATTTTTTTT
>NW_016813573.1:966961-975085 GCF_001698545.2 Rhinopithecus bieti | reverse complement strand
TTTTTTTTTAAATTTTTTTTTTTAGCATTACAGAGGCATTTTAAATAACGATGTGAGTCACTTTGAGAAAATTCATTTTCATATACAAGATAAATGATCTTAAAGCTAAATAGTCTTTTACAAAAGAAACTTGTTGAAGTGAAAATGTGCTTTGTGATACATTTCACTGTTTTAGTACAAAAGGGATTTTTTAATCAGTAAAAGATGTTAATATATGATATATAATATATAATAAAATTTGTAGTTTTTTGATACAAAATATACAGTACTTTGACTTTTGATAACAGCCATTGCCCTAGAGACACTAGTGTTGGAGGTACAAGTACCCATAAAAATATTAGCATCATTGACATTAACACACACTTAGCTCCTTTATTTGATGTGAGTAGAAACATATTACAAATGAGAGCAAGTCAGGGAGTGATATTGCCTTCTTGACGTTATTGGAACTTAATAACCTTCAAAGAATCATCTAACAATAATACATTCTCTCATTTTAAATTTTGTGATAACTTTCCACTTCTCTCTCTTTCTCTGTCTCACACACACACACGCGCGCGCGCACACACACACACACACACACATATCAGTATTGCATTTCCCCGTTTTCCAGCTTCTCTAAGCCATGACAATGTTTTGGTTGTTTTGTTATTTCATTGTGTATTGTTTTGGTTAGTGCCAGCAATAGCAAGTCATCCCTTTGCTCTTGAAATTATACCGTATGCTGTTTGACGGACCCTTTCCCAAAGGCCTTTCTTCTTATTCACTAATATTTGTAGTTATCATGTCCCTAGAAAACAACGTTTGCCTGATGGCAGTTTAGGGAGTTTAATTTCCATATGGTGTGTGTGTGTGTGTGTGTGTGTGTGTGTGTGTGTGTGTGTGCGCGCGTGCTGTGGACCCTTACCTTTGACAAAGACTCCTTCCTTGCCCAAACTTTAGTCAGGCTCCTCTGAGCACTCTTTTCAACTAGATCTCATCCTTGGGTACTGTCTTCTGTCTCCATAACTCAGTTTCAGCACAAATCATGCTCCGGCAGCTTAGAGAAGATCCTTCACCCTTGATATCTGATCAAATTCTTCATCTCCTACCCTTGATCTCTGATGACCCTGACCTACCTTCAGCAAGAACCCTAAATTGGTTTAGCAATAATCCCCCTAATATTGCCATTTCTTCTTGTAATTTTTACTCAGTATTTTACCCCATATTCTGCTCATTGGCTATAAATCCTCAGCGGTCTTTACTGTTTTTGGAGTTCAGCCCACTCTCTCTCCCTTATTGTGATAGTCTTGATATATACACCATGAGGCCTCAATGAAGTCTTCTTTATCATTTTAGCAAGTGTTAGAATACTGGTTTCTTTAACAATCTCATTATCAACCTTTCGTCTAGTTCTGGACCCCATAACAAGACCTCAAATAGAACTGGAAATTTCATTTTGTAGAATTTTCAGAGATCAATGTCTTCTGACAGCATTTGTGTGTCTTCTCTTCAAGAGTTTGCACAAAAAGAGACATTGACATTGCACAATATTCAGCTTAATTGGAGCTCTAGTGAACATGAATGTGTAGGGATACATGGATACAATGATTTCCAACTTTCCCACTCAAAAGGTTTAAGCAGATCTCCTGTCACTGCTTTTTGGGAGGTGTCATAGGTGTGACACATTGAGAGAATGTTTGAGTCACAGATTAAGGCAAAAGAATACTTAACTATACTAAAGAGAAGTAGAAAAAAAATAGTGATAAAGCAGACAATATACCCAGGGTGTGGGGACTGAATTTTATGGGTGAAAGATGGTAAAGTGCTCTCACTGCTGTCCAGAACATAATCTTTTAGTAATTCTTCACTTTTCCCTTTTATTATTCTTCTCTTTTATTTCTTCTTTTTTTCTCCCATATTTCCTTTTCCCTTTCTCAGAGACAGTCAACCATTATACCATTTATACATGCTACAATTTGCAGGTCCCTCTCTACTCTGAGAAATATTTTATTTGTATTATTTCAATAATCTTCAATGCAACTCTCATTAAATTGATATAATTAATATTCCTTTTACAGATGAGGAATCTTAAGTATGTAGTGATTAAGTGATTTATTCATGGTCACATAGTTACTAAGAGGCAAAGTCAAAATTTAAACTCAGCCCTGCCCCAAACGTATTATTTGATATATTACCAGCATTTTCCAAGATTTATTGTACACTGATAAATAACCTGGAGATCTTGTTAAAATGTAGACCTGGACTCAGAAGCTCTGTGTTGGGACCTGAGATTCTGCTTTTCTGAGGGATGCTGATGCTGCAATCCTCTGTGCCACACTTTGAGTAGCATTTCTTGGCCACTAATTGGTTTTCATAGATAATATGTTTACTCATAATTTCATCTCATTATTTTGGTATATGTCCAAAACATTACAGATTAATTTATATCCAAGTCCATATTCTTTGCTCAATCCAAGGCTCAGAAATTTCTGGTATCAGTAGGATTTCCCTCATAAATAAATTCTCCCTTAAGGGCTTTGCCTAGACAAAAATATCAAATTTATTAATATCTTTTTTTGTCTTCAGTCCATCCATCAAATTTCTCATTTCACTAATCATTTTTTTTTCTCCACCTCCTCTGAACTCCTTTTAATTTATGTAGATCTTTTGGGCACCAACAAGCACAAATTGAATGCTGTATTCCAGGTGCAGGCCCATCATTCACATGGAAAATACTATCACATCACATCTCTCTGTTGTATGAAACAAGAGATACAATCTTTCTCAGTATTAAGTCCAAAAGAACCCTGCATGATTTTGTGACTGAACTATATTGAAGATTTCTATCTAATTTGATATTGTAATTTACAGCCTCAAATATATGTGCTACTTCAAAAGAACTAATTTACATCTTTGAAGCTGGATGACATGTTTTTTCTTATTCCCTGCATGTTTCATCCTTTTATTTTCCTTCTTTTTTTTCTTTTTCTTTTTTTTTTTTTGTTACTGATGTTAGCACACAGCAATCTCCATTAGTTGGTGGGGAGCCTCTTCTATATCCTTTATAGCTCGTGCACTGCTGTCAGGGTAGAAGCATACTTCATATCCGAATGGCTTGTGGATTGAAATCCTGGATCTCTAGGGCAGGATTTTCAAATTAGTTAAGAACATGACAAGGTGTTATGGACTTTCATTTTGGGAAGCTCTGTGAGACAAATCCAACCAAAATTATTGCCGACTAATTGGTTAAAACATTTGAACTCCAGTATATTTTAAAATTTTCATTTTCAATAGTTGTTTTTTGTCACTATGCTTGTGGTACCTTTGGCTGCTTAGAAATGTTTCTTGTGAAAAATTCCAATCTGATCCCAGATGATCCACAAGGGAAAGGATTGATTCATGCCTATATCAGGAATGCTAAGTGGGAAGTCTTTTCCAAGCCCAAGGTCTCCTTTTAATTAGATTTACACATATTCAGAGAATAGTAGTACCTATATTTCAGAAACTCATGTTTATGCAGTTTGTAGTTAAGGCTTGGTAAATTGCCCTTTGCAGTAGTAACTCCAGCAGAGGTATAGTGAAATCATTCAATAAAGAAGCTGGAAATGCCTGCACCTAGAAAGATCTAGTTGTGTGTGTGTATGTGGTGGGATTTGGGGGGTGGGGGAGATAGGTATGTGTGTGTGTATGTGAAAGAAAAAGAGGGTGAAGAAACTAGAGGCAAATTTTAATTTTTTCCTGGTTTATTTATAATTAGAATTTTCTATCATAGGATCTTCTTCGAGTCCACAGCCTAAAATTGTACGTCACATGACATAGATTTAGGTGTCTATGACACCTAAACAGTGTCTCCAAGTTCTATCACATACTTGTATTCTTTTTTATTTTATTGTGATTTATTTAAATAGCAATGGTGTGGTTGATTTTATGATTATAAAAATAATCATAGCTAATAATAACTAATATTTTTGGATGTTTACTATGGCAAGCACTATGCTAAATGTTTTAATAGTGTAACATTTGATCCTCACAAAAATCTTGTTAGTTAGGTATAATTGTAAATTTATTTTATTTATGAGGAGACTGAAGCTAGAGAGATTAAGTACATTGTCAGAGTCTCCTTATTATGTAGCTAGATAAGGATTATAATCTCAATTTTTTTGACTCCAGAAATAATATATATAACTCATACACTATATTTTATGTCTGTCCAAATCTCTGTGTCATAAAAACAATTAGTTAATTCTTACCAGTAGCAAAAAGCTAATAATCAATAAAATTATACAATGCAAGTTCTATAGAAGAAACCAAAGATGACTACTAAGTGATTCCCTACAACTGAGTGCCTAAATTAGTAGGCTTAATGTATTTACATCTACACCTCAAATACAGTGCTATACTAAATGCCATAATGGAGGAAGACATTAATATTAATGAAGGGGACAGAGGAGAGATATTTATTTTAACAAAAGAATTCTGGAATGACATTCAAAGAAGATACGAACTGAAATGAGATTTAGGGAATATTTAGAGCTTTGACATGTGGTTACAGAGATGCAGGTAAGGGAGGGGAGATGACAACTGGCAAACACTCAAAGGCAAATAGTCCAGAGATTGGAGGACATGTTTAGAGAATAGCAGAAGGATTAGATAAATAAACCATAGGAAACATAGAAGAAAGAAGGAACACTGATACATGGGAAATGAAAGTAGAAAGTTAGACTCAAGATGAATTGTATTTAAAGTTTACTAGTAGGGAAATGGAACATAACAAATTTTGAATTGTCATATGACCAGGTCAAATCTATGTTTTAGAAGGTCATTTAGTCACTAAATGTGAACAGTGCTTTGGACAGGTGCAGGGAGTCCAATTAAATAATAAAAGGGAATGAGCTACTGAAGAACAGTTTGGGATGTGGGCTGGAAAGATAATGTATATATTCACTTGTGGTTACTCTGAAGTTAAGCTATAATGTATGCTATAAGTTTCAAATATGTCTTATTTATATCATGGACAGAAATTGCATGGTTAATCTGTTATCTAAAATAGCACTTTTTTATTTGAGACCTAGGATGTTGTATAATATCAGCTGATAAAAAGTTTCTAAATTTTATAGAATAGATTTTTTTCTTGATTTATATTTTATTCTAAATTTTTTTTTCTTTTTTTTTGTGATGGAGTCTCACTCTATCCCCCAGGCAGGAGTGCAGTGGCGCAATCTCGGCTCACTGCCAGCTCCACCTCCCGGGTTCATGCCATTCTCCTGCTTCGGCCTCCCGAGTAGCTGGAATTAGAGGCTTCTGCCACCACGCCCGGCTAAATTTTGGTATTTTTAGTAGAGACAGGGTTTCACCGTGTTATCCAGAAGAGTCTCAATCTCCTAACCTCATGATCCTCCCGCCTTGGTCTCCCAAAGTGCTGAGATTACAGGCGTGAGCCACTGCGCTGGGCCTATTCTAAACATTTTAACAGAATATTACCATTCTAACTCCTGGTGTTTTGAAAGACTTTCATGTCAAACAAATCATAATATAACTAGAATAATTTAAAAAGGAAAGATAGGCCTGCAGGAATCTAAAAAATGAAAATAACAAGACTCTTTCCTTTAAGACATTAATTCTTTTTTTGAGAAATGAATGGATTAGGTGACTATTGAGTTA
This sequence comes from Rhinopithecus bieti, assembly GCF_001698545.2. Classification (NCBI taxonomy): domain Eukaryota; kingdom Metazoa; phylum Chordata; class Mammalia; order Primates; family Cercopithecidae; genus Rhinopithecus; species Rhinopithecus bieti. The sequence goes on along the minus strand of NW_016813573.1, from coordinate 969,442 downwards.
TTTTCAACTTCAGTTTCCATGAATCTATGATTCATAGACAAGAAAAAATCTTTTATCTTTTGACTGATGGTCCTTCTTATCACTGTGTTTTCCCCTGCTGCCAAAAATAAGATTTCTCCAAATATAAAGATGTTTCAAGCAGACTTTTTGCTCTGTAAATCTCCAGTGATAAATACAGTCCTGAACATTGTGGTTTGGAGTGGTAAATAACCCAAAGTTGAATTTATAGAATTCTAGAGATACATTTTGTTTAGCCACCCCCTATTTTATATCCAAGTTTAGAACTATTTGACATTATTATATTAGAAACAAAGTTCAAATGATTAAAAAATAATTTAACGTACTGAAATGTTTCTTTTAAGCAAATTCTATAGATTTGCAATTATTATGAAATTACATTTTATTTCCAGAACTACCCAATTATCTGTTAATTATCTGCATAATTTGTTAGCAAAATCCTCAGTAACTGGCAGTGTGCTGCTGGCAGTATGTCAGACCAGATAATTTGAGGAGGCTTTCCTGTTACAAAATAATTAGATCATGCATAAAATGTGAATGTACATATATGGGTGAATATATACTCCCAGGGAGAAAGAAAGTCCTCATGCAACCAAAAATATATGATCAGAAAACACAAAGAATATGATTACATGAAGTCAGGTGCTGATCCTGAAATTAGCGAGTGGTTTGCAGGGGTCCCTGAATTAGGACTTGAGCCAATAACACAAAGTAGGGGTAGCTGAATGAGGCATCCTGAGACCAAAAGAGGGGGTGGAAATAGCTTCAATTTGGTAAAACTGCCTGATTTTCAACAGAAGCAAATGCAAATTTCTGTCAAGAAGAAAACACCCTCAAATTTGGTCAGCACATTATCCACATAATCAAACTAATCAAATATGAACTCATAAAGATTATCAGACATACAAGGAACCAAATCTACATGGAAGAGAGTCATTTAAACAATAAACCATAGATTTAGATTTCCTAAGGATCCTAAAATCTCAAGTATCAGATACAAATTTGAAATTGTTACATTGGAAATGTTTACCACAATAAAAATGGGATAACAAAAATAGCAATTAATAAGAAGTTGTTAAAATGTCCAGACTAATTTGATAAGTTAGGATTTCCCAAAGAAACAAAACCAATAGACTTGATTCAACCATCTGTTTATCTATGATCTATCTATCTATCTATCTATCTATCTATCTATCTATCTATCTATTATCACCACCTACCTAGCTTTATTTTAAGAAATTGGCACATGTGATTGTGGAGGCTTGCAAATTTGAAAATTGTAGGGCAGTCTGGCAGGCTGGAAACTCAGGCAAAAGTTCATGTTTCAGAGTCAGTTATAAAATCCACAGGACAGGCTGGCAAACTAGAAACTCAGGCAGGATTTCTCTATTACAGTTGAGGCAGAATTCCTTCTTAAGGTAATCAGTTTTTGCTCTTAAGGTGTTCAACTAAGAGGCTCAGCCAATTTATTGAGGATAATCTCCTTTCCATATAGTCAATTAGTTGTAAATGTTAATTACATCTACAAAATACTTTCACAAAACATTATGTTAATGTTTGACCAAACAACTGGGCTCCATTGCCTAGCCAAGTTGACACATAAAATTTGCCATCACAGAAACAAATAAAATAAACTTTAAAAAATAAAAATATAATTATTAAAATTTTAAAAATAAATGGTTTAGTAGCAAAGTAGACAGAGTACAATTGAGAATTATTGCAGTGGAAGATATATCCAAAGAAATTACTCAGATGTACAGAAATTATAAGAGTAATTAATAAATAAGAAGGAAATAATAAAAAGTGCTAACACCTGACTAATTGAAGGCCCAGAAAAAGACGTGGAGAAAGAAAAAGAATGGAGAAGGGATAATGCCTGAAGAAATAACAACTGAAAATTTTTCATAAATAATGAAAGACACAAATACCCAGGTATTAGAAATACATTGTATCAAGCAGAAACCAAGCCACATAAAAAAAATGCTACCCCCAACCACCACACATCAGCATACATTGAGTAGGCCCATTAGAACATATCTAAATTGATTACACTAATTATAACTAAAATCTGCAGACAAAACACAAAACACAACTATCTGAGGACTCAGAAAACTCCAGGCACAGATGGTTTTGGGGGAGAATTCTACCAATTCTACAAAATCTCTTACATTTCTCATTTCACTTCATTGTCCTGATAACAAAATATAGGAAAAAATAAACTATAAATGAATAGCTCCCATGAACCTCAAGATGCAAATGTCTGCAATAAAACACATTTAGTAAATCACATCCAGCAGTACATAAAAGAATGATAATACATCATGACCAAGTGTGGTTTATTTTAGGAGTGCCAGGCTAGTTTAATACTCAAAAAATAATCAGTGACTTAGCCATTTAAAGGCAAAAAAAGAAAAGTCACGTGATCATATCAATAGCCTCAAAATGAATTTTAAGTAATTAAAA
>NW_016813573.1:958422-965182 GCF_001698545.2 Rhinopithecus bieti | reverse complement strand
TTCAAACCGAAGAAAGAGGCTTCAGAAGAAACCATAGCTGGCACCTTGATCTTGGACTTACAGCCTCCAGACAGAGAAAATAAAGTTATATTATTTAACCTATTCAGTCAGTGGCATGTTGTTATGCTAGCTATAGCAAACTAATACATAAGGTAATTCATAAATATTTCTATATTTAATTGTATAAAATTGTTCTATGGTGTGGAAAGATGACATGACTGTGCCAACACTATCCTAACCCTGTTCCAATTATATATTATATATAATTGTTTATATATAATTATATTAAATATAATTATGTTTATATATTACATATATATTAGAACCCTGTTTTATATATATATGTATATATATAAACATATATATATATTTTTCTGACCATTTAACTTTGCTAGCATTTGGTGGGAGGAAGGTAGTACAGAGAATGGAGTCAGCATCTTAGAAGGTTCCTCTCCTTTATAAAGCTAAGGATGTTATTGTTGGATATTAGAACTCTTCAAAGAATAGCCATTTTATCTTTCTCAATAATTACTATTTAAGAATGCTTATATTCATTAAAACCAATATTGATTAGAAGCATATCCAATAACTTAGAGATAATAGATTGATATTTGAATTTGACTTTGCAAATAAAGAAAATTAGGCATCAAAAAACACGTGAAAACTTTAAGGTCCATTTAATGCAAATTTTTTTACATTTTTGGTGAGCAGTTCTTCAGAATAGGAACTATGGAGGGGTACCTCTGTATGTGTGGTGTGTTTGTGTTTGTGTTTTGTAGATGAAGCATGAGCAGTGGGATATACAAGAATTATATTACAGTGAATTATGTTTGTCTTTGCTGAGTATCCAATGTGATTGGAAGAAAGAAACAACAAAAATGATAACCTTACCTCTATTAAATGGTCCTAGCAGAAAGCCCCAAATATTGTGTGCCTCATCATAGAAAATAGCACAAAATCTAGTTGTTCACACACTAAAGCAGGAAGCTCAGAGGTGGGAGTGATCTAGAAGTTTTCTCTATATGTCATTTGAGAGTTAGAACTTAGTCGTGTATTTCTTCTTTGCTTAACATAACACAGTCGCTGGTAAATGATCAGCACTTCCATGTTGAAATGAATTATACCAAATTAAGGTAGAGAAATCCAGTGCATACTTTGATATTTTGCTGTTTTGTCCCTCTCACACTAGTAGAAAATTTTCTGAGGCCTCTGATTCACACATCAGACTTGTTATCCGTACACAATTGGCAACACTGTTTTTCAGAGTGGTCAAATAAGTCATTATCAAGAGTATATGCTAGCAAAAACTGGCACTATGAGGGTTATGATCAATTTAGAGAAAATGTAGATAAAGCTGAAGTGGCTATTAGGGCTTTGGCATGACCTGTTCACACCAGCATTTCTCGTGTTCTGATTCAAATTCCCACTCGCACTCAAGCGAGTGAAAGCTCCAAACTAGTATTTGGAAAAAAAAGGATAAAAAAGAGATGCAACAATCTCATTAACAAATATTAAATAAATTGATTTTTCAACTTAAATGTTTAGGTTAAATTTCTATGAATTTATTCAGATCCTAGAGTGCTGGCTCTGTCCTCCTTCTTCCCCCTTCTTTGATATTGTCTGAATGTAAAATGTCCTGTTGTTGATATGGTGCTAAGAAAAATGATGCCCACACTAGCAGGCCATCAGGCTTTTCATTATATGAATAATTATATGAATTTCATTTTATTTGAAATTCATCTAATGATTTTCTTTTCATTGTATGAATTACACGAATTTCATACAATAATTTCATATTATAGCATAATATAGGGAATTATTATATATATTTTATATATTATTATATGAATTTCAGTGACACCAAAGTAAACAGTCTGAGTCTTTAACAGATATTTAACCTAGTGGTTTCGTTAAAGAATAGCAGCTTATAAAAAAAGGAAGACGTCATAATTTTTTAATGTTAATTGTCCCAGAAAGGACAATAAACTTGCTTTTTTAAATTGCGCTTCTGCTCAAAAGAATTAAACTTCTGGTTATTATTCCATTTGTTTGTATGGAGATGCAAACTTTGAAAAAATAAATGTCAAGGAAGACACTTATTCAGGGCAAGCTGATTATTGATTTTATTAGAACAAATGAATTCTGATGGATAAGAATTGCAGTTTATTTTGTGGCAGTCTGAAAATTTTTTTGACATAAGAAGAAAACTAATGTTATTGGTGGGTGAACTTTTAAATTTGTTACTATGTTAAAAATAGCAAAAAGTTTTTAAATGATTGTGCTGAATGAACATTACTTTGCTCTTGAAGCATTCAAATGCAAGGAGTATCAGGTTTTTCAATTTTTAAAGATTTTTATTATTTTAAAAAATTAAACAAAAGTTAAAAGAATGTTGGTTATTACAGTGAGTGCGCCACTGTGCCTGAACCTCCCATTTTATTATTTTAATTTTTTTCTCAATTTCTTTATTTTAATATTTAGGGGTACATTGCTGTATATATTTGTGGGGTAGATGAGATATTTTGATATAGGCATACAATATTTAATAATCATATCAAGACAAATGGGGTTTTTAGCACCTCAATCATTCATCATTTATTTCTGTTATAAATATTCTAAATGTACCTGTTCAGTTATTCAAAAATATACAACAAATTATTACTGACTGTAGTCACTCTGTTGAGCTATAAAATAATACATCTTATTTATTGTATCTAACCATATTTTTGTTCTCCTTAACCATCTCCATTACCTAACTCTTTACCCCCACTACCATTCTCAGCTTCTGGTAACCATCATTCTACTCTCTATCTCCATGAGTTCAATTGTTTTAATTTTAGCTCCCAAAATAAGTGAGAACATGAGAAATTTGTCTTTCTGTGCCTGACTTATTTCATTTAACATACTGTCCCCCAGTTCCATTCATGTTGTAGTGAATGACTGGATCTCGTTCTTTCTTATGGCTGAATAGTACTCCATTGTGCATATGTACCACATTTTCTTTATCAGTTTATCTGCTGATAGACACTTAGGTTGCTTTCAAATCTTGGTATTGTGATTAGTGCTGCAAAAAACATAGGTATGTATGTTTATACATTATAGGTATCTCTTTAATATACTGATTTCCTTTCCTTTGGAAAACTACCAGTGGGATTTCTGGTTCATATAGTAGTTCTATTCTTACTTGTATTGTTATTATTACTACTACTACTACTGCTATTGAGATAGGGTCTTGCTATGTTGCCTAGGCTGATCACAAACTACTGGGCTCAGGGATCTGCCCACCTCGGGCTCCCAAAGTGCTAGGATTACATATGTGAGCCACCATGCCACAGGCCCTATTCTTAGTTTTTTGAGGCACCTCAATACTGTTCTCTGTGGTGGCTGTACTGATGAACATTCCCACCAAAAGTGTACCAGGGTTCCCCTTTCTTTACATCCTCTCCAGAATTTGTTATTGTTAGTCTTTTGGATAAAAGCCATTTTAACTGAAGTGAAATGATATCTCATTGCAATTTTGGTTTGCAATTCTCTGATGATCAATAATTTTGAGCAACTTTTAATGTATCTGTTTGGCATTTTTACGTCTTCTTTTGAGAAATGTCTATTCAGGTCTTTTGCCCATTTTTAAACCAGATTATTAGATTATTTCATATTGACTTGTATTCTTTATGCATTCTGGTTATTAATCCTTTGTCAGATGGATAGTTTGCAGTTATTTTTTCCCATTCTGTGGGATCTCTTTTCATTTTACTGTTTCATTTGCTGTACAGAAGCATTTTAACTTGATGTAATCATATTTGTCCATTTTTGCTTTGATTGCCTGAGCTTTAGGGAGTATTACTTAAGAAATTTTTGCCCACACCAATATCCTGGAGAGTTTTACTAATGTTTTCCTGCAGTAGTTTCATAGTTGGAGGTCTTAGATTTAAGTTTAATAATCCATTTTGATTTGATATATGTATATGGTGAGAGACAGAATTCTAGTTTCATTCTTCTGCTTATGAATATCCAGTTTTTCCAGCACCATTTATCAGAGACACTGTCCTTTCCCCAATGTATGTTCTTGACCCCTTTGTCAAAAATGAATTGACTGTAGATATATGGATTTATTTCTGGGTAGTCTATTCTGTTACACTAGTCTAAGTGTCTGTTTTTATGCTACTACTATGCTTTTTAGGTTATCATTGCTGTGTAGTAGAGTTTGATGTCAGTTAACATGATTCCTCTAGTTTGCTCTCTTTGCTCAGTATGACTTCAGCTCTTCTGCCTTTTTTGTGTTTCTGTATAAATTTTAGGATTATTTTTTCTATTTCTGTGAAGAATGTCATCAGCATTTTTTATAGAGATTGCACTGAATCTATAGATTGCTTCGGTAGTATGGACATTTTAACAATATTAATTCTTCTAATACATTAACAAGGAATATCTTTCCATTTATTGTGTGTATCCTCTTTAGTTTCTTTCATCAGTGTTTCACAGTTTTCACTGTAGACATTTTTCACTTCATTGATTAAGTTTATTCCCAAGTATTTTATTTTATTTGTAGCTATTGTAAATGGGAGTACTTTCTTGATTTCTTTTTCAGCTTGTTCACTATTGGTATATAGAAATGCTACTGATATTTTAATGTTGATTTTATATCCTGCAACTTTACTGAGTTTGCTTATCACATTTAATAGTTATTTGGTAGAGTCTTTAGGATTTTCCAAAATATAAGATATTATACATAAACAAGGATAATTTGTCTTTTTTCCTTTAAATTTGTATACCGTCTATCTCTTTCTCTTATCTAATTGCTCTACCTAGGGTTCCCATTATTATGTTGAATGATAGTGATGAAAAAGCATCTTGTCTTTTTCCAGATCTTAGAGGTAAGGGTTTCAGTTTTTTCCAGTTTCATATGATTCTAGCTGTGGGTCTGTCATATATGGCATTTATTGTATTGAGGTGTGTTCTTTTTACACCCAGTTTTTTGTGTAAAAAAAAAACTTTTTCATGAAGGGATGTTGAATTTTATCAAATGCTTTTTCAGCATCAGTTGAAATGATCATATGTTTCTTGTTCTTCATTTTGTTGATATAATATTATCACATTGATTGATTTGCATATGTTACAATATCCTTGCATCCCCGAGATAAATCCTACTTGGTTATGAGGCATGATATTTTATTGTGTTAAATTCAATTTGGTAGTATTTTATTGGGGATTTTTGCATTAATGCTCACTAGATATATTGGCCTGTAGTTTTCCTTTTTTGATGTATCCTTTTCAGGCTTTCTTATCATGTTAATATTGGCCTTGTAGAATGGGTTTGGAAGTGTTCCTTCCTCCTCTATTTCTTTGGAATAGTTTGAGAAGGTTTGGTATTAGTTTTTCTTTAAATGTTTGATAAAATTCAGCAATGAAACCACTGGGTCCCAGGCTTTTCTATGCTGGCAGACTGTGTATTATGGCTTTGATCTCATTACTTCTTATTGGTCTATTCCAGTTTTGGATTTCTTCATTGTTCAATCTTGGTAATTTGTATGCATTTAGGAATTTATCAGTTCTTCTAGTTTTTTCAACTTCTTGACATATAGTTGCTCACAGTAGCCTCTAGTGATCCTTTGAATTTCTGAGGTATGAATTATAATGTCTCCTTTTTCATTTCTGATTTTATTTGGTTGGATTTTCTCTGCTTTTGTCTTAGTTTGACTAAGGGCTTGTTGATTTTGTTAATCTTTTAAAACATAGAACTTTTCAGTCGGGCATGGTGGCTCACACCTGTAATCCCAGCATTTTGGGAGGCCGAGGCAGGCGGATCACAAGGTCAGGAGGTCGAGACCATCCTGACTAACATGGAGAAACCCCCTCTCTACTAAAAATACAAAAAATTAGCGGGGCATAGTGGCGGGCGCCTGTGGTCCCAGCTTCTAGGAGGCTGAGACAGGAGAAAGGGGTGAACCCGGGAGGCAGAGCTTGTAGTAAGCCGAGATCAGGCCACTGCACTCCAGCCTGGGTGACAGAGCCAGACTCCATCTCAAAAAAGAAAGAAAGAAAAAGAGAGAGAGAGAGCAAGCAAGCTTTTCATTTTGTTGGTCTTTTGTGTTGTTTATTTTTTTTCAATTTCACTTATTTCTGCTTATATTTATTTTTTGTTATACTCATGTTGAGTTTGGTTTGCTCTTGCTTTTCTAGTTCTTTCAGATGTTGTTTGAAGTTTTCTATGTTTTGATATAGGCACTTATTGCTATGAAATTTCCTCTTAGTACTTCTTTTGCTGTATCCCATGGGTTTCAGTATGTTTTCATTTTCATTTGTTTCTAGGAATTTTATAATTTCTCCCTTAATTTCTTTATCGACCCACGGGTAATTCACGAGCTTATTATTATTAATTAATTTATTTATTTTTGAGACAGATTTTCACTCTTATTGCCCATGCTGGAGTGTAATGGTACAATCTCGGCTGACCAGAACATCTGCCTCCCAGCTTCAAGTGATTTCTCCTGCCTTAGCCTCCCAAGAAGCTGGGATTACAGGCATGTGTCACCATGCCCAGCTGATTTTGTGTTTTTATTAGAGACGCGTTTTCCCCATGTTGGTCAGGCTGGTCTCAAACTCCTGACCTCAGGTGATCGCCCTCCTTGGCCTCCCAAATTGCTGGGATTACAGGCATGAGCCACCACGCCTGGCCGAGGAACATATTATTTAATTTGATTCTGTTTACATAGTTTCCAAAGTTCTTCTAGTTTTTTTTTTTTTTTTTTTTTTTTTTTTT
>NW_016813573.1:938324-955075 GCF_001698545.2 Rhinopithecus bieti | reverse complement strand
TTTTTTTTTTTTTTTTTTTTTCCAGTTTTATTCCATTATGGTTAGAGAAAATACTTGATACAATTTCAATTTGAGTGTTTTAAGACTTGTTTTGTGGCCTGATATTATGGTCTATCCTTGAATAATCCACATGTTGAAAAGAAGACTGTATATTCTGTAACTATTGGATGACATTTTCTGAAAATGTCTATTATGTCTATTTGGTCCATAGTGCAGATTAGTTCTGATATTTATCTGATGTTTTTCTGTCTGATGATCTCTCTAATGCTGAAAGTAGTGTGTTGAAGCTTCTAGATATTATTGTATTGAGTCTCTCTCTTTAGCTCTAACAATATATGCTTTATGTAATAGGTGCTGCAGTTGAGAGTGCATATATATTTACAATTGCTATATCCTCTTGATGACTTGACCTCTTTATCACTATATAATAATTTCATATGTCTCCTTTTATAGTTTGTGTCTTGAAATATATTTTATCTGATATAGTATAGCTATTCCTGCTCGTTTTTGGTTTCCATTTGCATGGAATATCCTCTCCCTCCTTAATTTTCAATCTGTGTGTATCTTTATAGGTAAAGAGTATTTCTTGTAGGCAGAAAATTGCTACGCCTTATTTTTTATCCATTCACCTACTCTCTGCCTTTTGATTGGAGGGTTTAGTCCATTTACATTCAACGTTATCACTGACAAATAAAAATGTGCTCCTGCCATTTTGCTATCTATTTTCTGTCATTTTGTTGTCTTCTCTTTCTTCCTTCCTTCTTTCCTGTCTTCCTTTTTGTGAAAGTGATTTTCTATGTTTTAATATTTTGCTTTGTCTTTTTCAAATCTTTTGTGGGATTTTAATTTGAGATTACCATGAGGCTTGCAAATAACATCTTATAATCCATTATTTTGAACCGATGACAACTTAACATTGATTGCAGAAGGAAACAAACAAACAACCAGAGAGAAAACTATTAAAATCTCTATACTTTAATTTCATTCTCACCCCATTTTATCTCTTTGTTGTTTCTATTTTATTATACTGCCTGTGTGTTATGCATTTTGCAATTATTATTTTTGGTAGGTTAGTCTTTTAGTCATCCTACTCAGTATATGAGTAGTTTACACACCACAATTATAATGTTCTAATTTTCTGTGTTTGTGTGCTTACTATTACCAGTGAGTTTGGTACCTTCAAATAATTTCTTATTGTTCATTAATGTTCTTTTCTTTCATATTGAAGAACTCTCTTTAGCATTTCCTGTAGGACAAGTCTGGTATTAATGAAATCCTTGCTTTGTTTGTCTGGTAAAATTTTTATTTTTCCTTCATGTTTAAATAACATTTTTTTGCTAGATATAATATTCTAGGATCACAGTGTTTTTCTTCAGCACATTAAATATATCATGCCACTCTTTCCTGGTGTGTAAAGTTACCACTGAGAAATTTGCTGCCAGACATATTAGAACTTATTTATATGTTATTTGTTTCTTTTCTCTTGCTGGTTTTAGGATCTTTCTTCATCCCTGACCTTTGGAAATTTGATTTTAAATGTCTTGAGGTAATCTTATTTGTGTTATATCTGCTTGGTGTTCTATAACCTTCTTGTACTGGAATATTGATGTATTTCTCTAGGTTCAGAAAGTTCTCAGTTATTATCCTTTTAACTAAATTTTCTACCCCAATCTCTCTGTGTCCTCTTTAAGGCAATAACTCTTAGATTTGCCCTTTTTAGGCTATTTTCTAGATCCTGTAGGGATACTTTATTCTTTTTTCTTTTTTCTCCTCTGACTGTGTATTTTTAAATAGCCTGTCTTTAAGCTCACTAATTTTTTCTTTGCTTGATCTGTTCAGAGACTCTGATGCATTCTTTTTTTTTTTTTTTTTGAGATGGAGTCTCGCTCTGTTGCCCAGGCTGGAGCACAGTGGTGCAATCTCAGCTCACTGCAAGCTCCGCCTGCTGGGTTCACACCATTCTCCTGCCTCAGCCTCCTGAGTAGCTGGGACTACAGGCGTCCGCCACCACACCTGGCTAATTTTTTGTATTTTTAGTAGAGATGGGGTTTCACCATGTTATCCAGGATGATCTCGATCTCCTGACCTCATGATCCGCTGCCTCAGCCTCCCAAAGTGCTGGGATTACAGGCGTGAGCCACTACGCCCAGCCTGATGCATTCTTAAGTTTGTCATTTGCAGTTTTCAGCTGCAGAATTTCTGCTATATTCTTTTAAATTATTTCAATCTCTTTGCTAAGTTTATCTGATGGGATTCTGAATTTTTTCTTTGTGCTATCTTGGGTTTTGTTGATCTTTCTAGAAACAGCTATTTTGAATTATCTGTCTTAAAGGCCACATATCTCTATCATTTCAGAACTGGTCATAGTGCCTATTTGTTTCATCTGGTGATGTCTGGTTTTTTTGTTTTTTTGTTTTGTTTTGTTTTGTTTTTGCATGGTCTAGGTGATTGTGATTGTTAATTTCTAGTTAATGAAAAGCTTAGTATTTATTCTAATCTTTGCAGTCTGGGCTTATTTGTACACATCCTTCTTGAGAAAGCTTTCCAAGTATTTGAAGGGAATTGAGTGTTGTGATGTAAGTCTTTGGTCACTGCAGCATTAAGGGGCGTATGCATTAGAGTGCATCCCAAGCCCAGTAATGCTGTAACTTTTTCAGAGTTCTAGAAGTACTTCTTTGGTATTTTTGGTTATGATATAGGTGAACACCCTGGATTACCAAGTAAAATCTCTTGTTTTCTTCCCTTACTCTCCCCGCCTCCCACCCTCAACAAATGGAGTCTCTCTGTGCTGAGATGCCTGGAGTTAGGGTAGGGGTGACACAAGCTCTCCTATGGCCAGCACCTCTGGGACTGTGCTGGGTTACATCTGAAGCCAGCACAATACTTTGTTTCACCCAAGGCCCGTGGTAGCGTGTTCCTTTCTGGCTTAGGGCAGGTCTAGAAAGTCCCTCTAGTAGCTAAGGCCTGGCATTAGGGACTTTAGGAATCTCCTGTTTGTCTTATTTTACTGTGGCTTAGCTGGAACCACAATTTTAAGAAAAAGTTCTTTATACTTTTCCTGCCTCTTTTCTTAAGCAGAAAGGGTCCCTTCTTGTGGTCACCACAGCTGGAAATGTGCTGGGTTACACCTGAAGCCAGCCCAATACTGGGTCTTGTCCAAGGCCCATAGTTACTGTTGCCTGACTACCACTGATGTTTATTCAAGGCCCAAGGGCTCCTTCATACCAGGTGGTGAATTCTGCCAAGACTGTTTTTTTTTTTTTTTCCTTTAGGATGTGTGTTCCCGTCTGGCTCAGGGTGGGTCTAGAAATGTTTTCTGAGAGCTATAGCCTGGAATGGGGTCTTCAGGGCCCTGCTTGCTGTTTTGTTATACTGTGACTGAACCAGTATGAAAGTTGCAAGATAAAAATCCTCTTTACTCTTTTCTTTCTTCATAGAGCTGTGAGCTGCACTGCCTGAAGTTTGGATAGGGGTGACACAAGCACTCCCTTGGTCATCTCAGCTGGTTTCTCACTAGGTTGCATGCACCTCAAGTCCACTATCTCTAAGCTCAGTTCAGGGACAGGACTTGCCTCGGAATTTCAGTCTGTGTGATCTACACTACCTTTCAAGTTTACTTAGGATTTCAGAGTACTTTAGCCCATAGTGGTCGGGTTAGTCAGAACTCAGCTTCTTACTACTGGATGGACAATTCCCCTCTGGCCAGGGCTGATCTAAGTGCCCCCTCCGTTGTGTTGAATTCTGCATTGTGTTGCTTTCTGCTGTGACAAGGTAGCACTGAGTTCCCATGGAAAATCCCACAACTGCTGCACTTTTCCTCCTCCAAGCACACAGATTCTCTCTTTATGCCAAGCTGCTCTGTGGGGAGTAGGAGGTTGGCAATTCGAGACTGTCCTTGTTACACTTTTCAGGGTCTCTTTCCTTGATATGATGTTAAAGCCAGGTACTGTGATCACTCACCTGAGTTTTGGTTCTCATGAAAGTACTCTCTTGTGTGGATAGTTGTTTAATTTTGTGCTCCAGCTGGAGGAGGGGAATGATCACTGGAAGGTTCTATTCAACCACCTTCTGTAAGTTTTTAACATCTTTCTCTTTACCTGTGCAATCATTCTCTAGGTAGGACAAGGTACTCACTTGGACTCTAGCGATACTCTACAGAGTATTTTCTTTGCATTGGTCTCCCTAGGTCCATGTATGGTCAGATGGGGAAATTAAACACATGTAACTTTAATTCATTCTCATAGTTACAAAGCATTCTATATTACAGATGTATAGTAATTTAATTAATTCTTACCTTATTGGAAGATGTATAGATTTTTAAAAATTATTGTTATACTTTAAATTCTAGGGTACATGTGCATAACGTGCAGGTTTGTTACATAGGTATACATGTGCCATGTTGGTTTGCTGCACCCATCAACTCGTCATTTGCATTAGGTATTTCTCCTAACGCTATCCCTCCCCCAGCCCCCAGTCTCCAACAGGCCCTGATGTGGGATGTTCCCCTCCCTGTGTCCATGTGTTCTCATTGTTCAATCCACTTATGAGTGAGGAACAGTGAAATGCTTGGTTTTCTGTCTTGGTGATGATGTTTGTTGAGAGATGATGGGTTTCCAGCTTCATCCATTGTCCCTACAAAAGGAACATGAACTCAAATTGTTTTATATGGCGTGCATTAGTATTCCATGGCCTTATATGTGTCACTTTTTTTATCCAGCTCTAATTGATGGGCGTTTGGGGATAGGTTAGAGTCTGTTGCATTTGAGAATAGTGCACAATAAACATTAGGCGTGCGTGTGTCTTTATAGTTAGCATGATTTTAGTCCTTTGGCGATATGATTACCGATTAATGGGTCATGGTTCAAATGAGTTTAGTTTAGATCCTTGAAGATCACCACACTGTCTCTCACAATGGTTGAACTAATTTAAACTCCCCCCCCACTAACAGTGTAAAAGTGTTCCTATTTCGCACATCCTCTCAGCATCGATTGCTTTCTGACATTTTTAATATCACCGATTCTAACTGGGGTGTGGATGTTATCTCATTGTGGTTTTTATTTGATTTTTTACATGACAGTGTTGATAGCATTGTTTTCAAAGTCTGTGGCGACCATTGAAATATCTTTCTTGAGAAGTGTTCTGTTTCATATCCTTTGGGGCCACACTTTTCGATGGGGCTGTTTGTTTTTTTTCTTGTAAATTTGTTTAAGTTCTTTGTAGATACTAGGTATTAGCCCTTTGTCAGATGGGTGGATTGCAAAAATTTTCTCCCATTCTGTAGGTTGTCTGTTCACTCTGATGGTAGTTTCTTTTGCTGTGCAGAAGCTCTTTAGTTTAATTAGATCCCATTTGTCAATTTCGGCTTTTGTTGCCATTGCTTTTGGTGCTTTAGTCATGAATTCCTTGCCCATGCCTATGTCCTGAATGGTATTGCCTAGGTTTTCTTCTAGGGTTTTTATGATTTTAGGTCTTACATTTAAGTCTTTAATCCATCCTGAGTTAACTTTTGTGTAGATTTTTAACATCTCCACTGGAAATAAATAACTTTTTCAATTCCACTTCTATAGAATAGATTTCTGAAAGTTTATTTGCTGTGCTAAAGATGGAGGTGGAGAGAGAGAGAGAGAGAGAAAGAGAGAAAAACATTGAAAGTACAAATTACTTAGGCTAAGTTGCTGAAATCATGTCTGTATATTCCCAAATACTTAACCTTATATTTCCTACAAAGAGATCATTCTCCTTACATAACTAAAATATAACTATTGGTTATATTAACACTGATTCATACTATTTAATCCTGACTCAAATTTTGCCAGATGTTACAACAATGTTCTTCACAGCAAAACAATCCGGTTCAGACTCCTACTCTGAATTTAGTTGCCAATTTTTTTTTTTTTTTTTTACCCTTCTTAATTTTTGAATTCCTTGATATTCCTGAAGATTTTAATTCAAGAATATTAAAATTTTCCACTTTTAACTTCTTGTAAATATTCCTGATGATTTTAAATGTTAGCTAGCCAACATTTCTGCACAAGCTGAGCAATTTTGGATACTGGTATTTTAAAAAGAACTGTTTTTCCACAAATGAATATAAAGTGATATTTCTGCTGTTTTATTTCCATTTTATTAACTACTAATGAATTTGAGCATGTTTTCTCAAATTTTGGTGATTTGCATTTTCTGTTTTCTATTTTCCGTCAGATTATTATTATATTTTATCAGCACTTAGAAAATTAATCATATATGCTGGAAAAATTATTGTTCTCTATTCTTCTCTGGACTCTGCTTATGGCATAAAACTATAACTAAAGACATTTGCATTGTCAAATCTATCAGTCTTTTCTTTCAGATTTAGTATCTTGCTAAAAGACTTTTCATCTGAAGGTTTACAAATGTTCTTTTACACATTATTTTAATATTTTTAATTCTTTTATATGTATATTTTAATGTATCTAGAAAGTAATTTTATGTAACATGAAGCAGTGTCTTAATTTTTGTTTATTTTAGAGAAATAGCTAATTATGCCAGTACCATTCATTAAATAATCTATTTTTCTCCAAATTAGAATGACACTTGTGCCATATGTTTTCTACATATACTTGATCTATTTCTGGATTCTGATTTATTTCATTGACCTATTTGCCAAGCTGTGTTTACATTTTTATTATGGTAACTTTATATTAAATTTCAATTATCTTGTACAGCAAACCATCTTTTATGATTCTTATTTCCACTTTTGATAATTTTGCTTATTGAGTTTTCCATATTATTTAAAATATTATTAATACTGGTAATAGCAAGTATGCCAAAATTTGATATCTAATTAGAATAAAATTAGATCCACGCATTATTTTAGGAGAGATTATGCTTTAAAGATATTGTCTTTGTCTTCATTTTTACTGTTTCACTTTGAATATCATTTTATCTGATATTAATATGACTCATCTATTTTCTTTTCCTGTTAGATATTTGTACAGCATTTTTTTCCACTTTGAACTTCATTTAAATGTACTTCCTATACACATCTAGTAGTTGGATTTTTTTAAAATAATCTAACCTATCATAAGAGAATTGTCGTTAGCCCTGTTAAACATTTTTAAATTAAAACCATCCCAAGAACGCCAAATTTTACATCCAGATGGAGAAAATTTAAATTATAATTATATCTATATAATATTAGTATTTATTCTCTTCTTGTTAATGCTGAAATTAGAAATAACACTACCCTTCAACAAGTTAACCGAAGTGCCATGAGAAGGAACTATAGTTCTGTTTGGTTTCGTCTGTCGGTGGACACTTTTGTCTACTTCTTGGGTTCTTAGATGTAAAACCCCTTCAATTTACGTCTTTTAAGTTTGTAAACAGGGCATTTTTTCTGATGTTTGTTTCTGAGAATTCCTACATCATTTCTGGTTGTCGCTCCCCTCTCATACTCATATTCTTTTGTACTCCAATCCACATTCCACATTCAAAAGAGAGAGAAAATTTGGAACTAATTAAGGAGTAATAAAGATTTAATTATTTCTGCTATAAGATGTCAAATAGACCCAATAATGACATAAAAACAAATAATATTGGAATAATGCTCTGATTATTACCCTTAGTTGACAATAGTCCTTATTCAGGAAAAGAAATATTCATTCTAGGCTTCTCAGTTCAGATTAAATATATACTATGTATGTATAATTTTCTTAAATATATATATAGATATTTACAAATTACAGACATATATTGCATAACAAAGTTTCAGTCAGTGATGGACCACATATATGATGTTGGTCATAGGAGATTATAATCCAACTGAAAAATTTTTATCTCCTACTAACATAGCAGCTATTGTAACATCATAGGGTAACATGTTACTGGAGTGTTTGTGGTGAAGCTGCTAGAAACAGACTTACTCTGCTGCCAGTAGCATAAAGGCACAGTAATGTTCTAGGCCTTCCCATTTACTCACAACTCACTCACTGACTTCCCCCAGAGCAACTTCCAGTCCAGCAAGCTCTGTTCATGCTAAATGTCCTATACAGGCTTACCATGTTTACAATCTTTTATACTGTATTTTTACTATTCATTTTCTATGTTTAGATATTTTTAGATACACAAACACTGAGCATTGTGTTGCAATTGCCTACAGTATTTAGTAACATGTTGCATAGGTTTGCAGCCTAGGAGCAATAGGCTAGCTCACATAGCCTAGATGTGTAGGAGGCTATACCCTCTAGGTTTGCGTAAATACATTCTGTGATCGCATGATGACAGAATTGCCTAATGACAAATTTCTTGGAACATATTCTCATTGTTAAGCAATGTATGATTGTGATGTCATCCTTTATAAATACCCTACTCAATCAATTGTGACTTTAATACAGGATACTCTAACAATGAAATAGAAGTATTCATGGACTAAGTGAGGCTTTTCAGCCTCCTCTAGAGAAAGATTTTTTAAAAACAATGGTTGCTTGGAATAATAATTTAAAACATTTTTTGCATGTGAATCAATGTCATCATCTCATTGTTCTTGGATACATAAGAACATAAAGGGGAAATGTGCAATGTTTCAGATTCCAATTAGAATCCAAGAATAATGGGTAGGCATTTATAAAGGGTGACATTACAGGCCATGTTTTCTTTCATTTTTACCTATTGAATTACTAATTTAGGAAAGCATTTTGTTGTTTGTTTTTCTCCAGAAAGTCTTTGGTGTGTATGTAGTAAGCCTGAACTTCTGCTAATGTTCTCATTATTTTAAATCACACTGTCATGTGTCTCCTCCAGCAGATCTGTCTTGCTGGTATTTTCTGTTTACTCTTACTGACCTTCCTTTCTCTGGCTTTTGGGACCCTATGTAATGTTTAAGTATTTTTTTTGCTGCTCTCTAGAGCTAAGGTTTCATGGCAGGGAATGCTAAATTACTTTTGTCTTAACAAGGATGAAAGATGAAGCACTCGTATCTATTCTGTGTGTCAATGATGTTAAAATAGGTAGGTTTCCACTCCCTTGGCTGGCACATTCAGAAGCAGCCAGTAAATGTCCCCGTTTTACAGGCAAGGATGTCTCGATTTATCTGTTTGTCTTTTTGTTTGTTTGTTATGTTCTCTTGAGGGCTAAGGAGAACCAGCACATGTATGGAAACCTGATGTTGATCTTTTCTCAGGATTCTAGACATTGGTCTGAACATTTCTCTGCTGGCTTCCCTGCTTATCCTAGATAAATCCTTCATACCAGTTCTCTCTACCAGGACCCTAACCAAGACCCCAATCTCACTGGCACCCAGCCGCCTGTATACTAATAAAAGCTGTTTAACTCAGAAAGTGAAGGTAAATTGAAGTTAATATTGGAGAGGAAGAGGAAGAGTAAGGTAATGAGGAGTCATGTTCAAAATCTTTCACAGAAACCTGTTGCTATTGGGGAAAATCTTACATAAGGGCTTTGCTTTTATTTGTTTTGTGTTACAATTTATTTTCTTTGTGTTTCTCAATTCAGAAAGTAGTATTACTTATGGTACTTTTTATCTAGAAAGAAAAAAAAAGGTTGTATGAGTGGCTCCTTGTTAGGACTTGATCATCCTGATACCCCCTTTATGTTAATCAAAGGCGTAAGAGAACAAGACATAAAGTTAGCTGACCCTGATCAGTTATGCCTTGTCCTTTAGGCTAGAATCGCTTCCCTTCTTTACAACCTTCTGAATGTAAAGTCCTTGGGCCTTGAGTGAACATAGGTGGTAGCCAAGCAGTGGTCACTATAGGCCTTCAGTGAGGGCCAGTGGTGTACTATCTTTGGGTATGACTCAGTGCAGTCTCAGTGGTGGTAGCTATAGGGGTGTTTGGATCACTTCTTCCCCAGCTCCAGATCAGCACAGAGACAGAACTTTGTTTGGGGGAAAGTAAGCAAAGAGAACAAGAGTCTCTGCCAAGTAATCCAGGGAAACTTCTTTATAAATTACCCAGTCTCAGGTATTACTGTATAGCAACACAAATCAACTAAGACAATAATCAATTCCCATTTTCTTCCACTGTTGTAAACCAAGCTGACTGCCATTCTTCTTATACATCTGATTTTGGAATCTGTACAAAATTCTTTCTGTATTTCAGTTGATAGACATTTATTGACCAAATTATGCAATTAATATTAAGTATTTTGAAATTAAAATTAAAATAAGCAAATAGCTAAAATCAAGGTAGTTATTGCTAGCAATAATAAATAAACAATCAACTAATAACCAAAATAACTAAAATTTATTGAGTTCTGTGGCATAGGCATTCTCCTAAAATCTCCACATTCATTATTATTATACACATGCATGTATAATCCAAATATGTGTCTCAAAGAAAAGTCGTTTTAGAATTATCACATAAAAGCGACTGGCATAATATTCTAGTAGATATGATGCATCTCCATGATTTTAATAATTTTACATGTGGAAAAACAAAGCTAGGGAGATGTAAATATTTACAATATGGGGGCAATAACTTGCCTCAAATTATTCAACTGCTGAGGGAGTATATTTGGATTAAAATTCATTTTGTCTCTAGAACTCACATACTAACCACTACTTTTTGCTTTTTTCAAACAATCATTAGACTATATTGAACATTTACTATACAATAGACACTATTCTAAGCACTTTGATGTATTAATTTACTTAATCCTAACAATGGTCCTATCAAGCTGCTATTGTTGCTATTTTATAGAAGAAAACAAGATATGCAAGGAGAAGATGGTAATTTGTTTTATTTTGTTTAATTTTCATGTTTATTTTAGTTTTGGGGAGGTACATGTGCAGGTTTGTTATAAGGGTATATTGTGTTGTGCCGCAGTTTGGACTTCCATTGATCCTGTCAACCAGATAATGAACATAGTACTCAATAGGATGTTTTTCAGTCCTTGCTCCCCTGCCTTTCTCCCTCCTTTTAGTGTCTATTATTCTCATATTCATGACTGTGTGAACCTAATGTTTAGCTCCCACTCATAAGTAAGAACATGGAATATTTGGTTTTCTATTTCTGCAGTAATTCACTTAGGGTAACATCCTCCAGTAGCATCTATGTTACTGGAAAGGATATGATTTTATTCTTTTTTATTGCTCTGTGGTATTTCATGGTGTGTGTGTATACTATTTTCTTTATCCAAGCCACCATTGGTGGACATGTAGGATGAGTCCATGTCTTGTCTTGTCTTTTTCTTTTCTTTTCTTTCTTTTCTTTTTTTTTTTTTTTTTTTTTTTTGAGATGGAGTCTCACTTTGTCACCCAGGCTGGAGCACAATGGTGCAGTCTCGGCTCACTGAAACCTCTGTCTCTCAGATTCAAGGGATTCTCCTGCCTCAGACTCCCAAGCAGCTGGGACTACAGGTGTGCGCCACCACAGCCTGCACATTTTTGCATTTTTAGTACAGATGGGGTTTCACTATGTTGGCCAGGCTGGTCTTGAACTCCTGACTTGGTGATCCACCTGCCTGGGCCTCCCAAGGGGCTGGGATTACAGGTGTGACCCCCGCACCCGGCCAAGTTCATGTCTTTTCTGTTGTGAATAGTGCTGTGATGAACATACATTTTCATGTGTCTTTTTTGGTAGAACATTTTTTTTTCTTTGGATATATACCCAGTAATGGGAATGGTGGGTGGAAAGATAATTATATTTTTAGTTATTTGAGAAATCTCCAAACTGCTTTCCTCAGACTCTAAACTGATTTGCATTCACACCTGCAATGTATAAGCATTGCTTTTTCTCCACAATCTCACCTACATGTTATTTTTTGAGTTTTAATCATAACCATTCCAACTGGTCTGAGATGATATCTCATTGTGATTTTGATTTGCATTTCTCTGATTATTAGTGATGCTGAGCATTTTTTCGTATATTTGTTGGCCACTTGTATGTCTAATTTCAAGATGTGTCTGTTCATGTCTTCGTCCACTTTTTAAAAAAGGTTGTTTTTTTCCTGTGGATTACGTTCCTTGCATATTATGGATATTCATCATTTGTTGGATGCATTGTTTGCAAATATTTTCTACCAGTCTGTAGGCTTTCTGTTTACTTTGTTGAGTTTCTTTTGCTGTGGAGAAAGAAGCTCTTCAGTTTTATTAAGTCCCATTTGTCTATTTTTATTTTGCTGCATTTTCTTTTGGATAATTCATCATAAATTATTTGCCTATGCCAATATCTAGAAGACTATTTCCTAGGTTTTCTTTTAGAATTTTTATAGTTTTGGAGATTACATGTAAGTGTTTAATCCATCATGAGATAATTTTTGTATATAGTAAGAGGTAGCGTCTAGTTTCATTCTTCTGCACATGTTTAGCCAGTTTTCCCAACACTATTTATCAAATAGGGTTACTTTCTCCATTGTTTATCTTTGTCAACTTTGTCAATGATGAGTTGGTGGTAGGTGTGAGGATTTATTTCAGTGATCTTTATTTTGTCCCATTCATCTATATGTCTATTTTTGTACTAGTGTCAAGCTGTTTAGGTTACTGTGGCCTTATGTTATAGTTAGAAGTTGAGTAACGTGATGCCTCTGGCTTTATTATTTTCACGTAGAATTGCCTTGACTGTTTGGGCTCCTTTTTTAGTTCCACATAAATTTTAGAAGTTTTCTCTAACTCTGTGAAAAATGATTTGGGGAATTTGACAGGAATAGTGTTGACTCTGTAGATTCCTTGTGTCAGTTGGACATTTTAATGATATTGATTCTTCCAACCCATGAGGATGACAAGGTTTTCTATTGTGTGTGTGTGTGTGTGTGTGTGTGTGTATTGTATGATTTCTTTCAATGCTTTGTAGTTCACCTCATACAGATTGTTCATCTCATTTTTTAGATGTATTCTTAGGTATTATATTTTCATGTGTGGGTATTGTAAATGGGATTGCTTTCTTGATTTGGTTCTCAGCTTGAACATTGGTGTGTACAAATGGTACTGATTATTGTACGTTGATTTTGTATCCTGAGACTTTATTGAAGTCATTTATCAGGTCTAGGAGTCTTTGCTGGAATTTTTAGGGTTTTCTAGGTATGTAATCATATCATTAGTGAGGAGAGATTATCTGACTTTCTCTTTTTCTATTTGGATGACACCTACTTTCTAAAACTAGAAAATTTAGAGACTTTAAAATTTCACAGTCATCATCTTCCCTAATTTATTTACAAAATTCTACCAATTTTACTTACTATATCTTTCTTGAATCCATCTGCTCTTTTGCTTATCTTCTGCCATTGCTTTAGTATAAGTTTCCATCCTCATCCTCTCTACTGCCTTTTTCCTATTTTTTTGCTTTACTCATTCTTCAAATGCCAGTTTATATATCATTTTTTTCTGTGACGATTTCACTAATCTTTCTGGGTGTAATCAGTCACTTGTTTCTCTGTGCTGTTATAATTACCGTGTTTCGGAAATGTGTTTTGTTTATGTGTGTATCTGCACCAGTAGCCATTGTGTTTCTCAGATAGAGAAATGATGCATTATTCATTTTCCCCATAGCATAGCCATAGTGTTTGGCACAGGGTAAGGACCAAAAATATTGAATGAAGAAATCAAGAGTGGAATGGAAGAGAATGCATTGGCTAGTTGGATGTGCAGTTGTAGAGCTTAGGAAAAAGAGCTCACATCTGACTCATCAGCAAATCTTTTTGGTTCTCTTAAAAACGCAACCAGAATTCAACCATTTCTCAATACCTACGCTACTTAGTCACTATAATTTCTTGACTGTTTTATGCAATAGCTTCCCAATCCCTCATATTGTTTCTTAATCTTTCTCCATTCAGTTGGCTCTGCCTGGATGCACTACTGATTATCCACATGGTTTGTTACCTCTTAACACCTTTAGATCTGGACTAATGTTACATTGTCATTTTTCTTTTTTCATAAACTATATTTATATCTATGCCACATCTATATATATCATCTGTGTTTATATGTAAATATACTTTTTAATATATTAAATGATTGATAAAACATTAAACAATATTTATAAACAAAGTCAGATTTTTGTTTATTTCTCATACCTCATCAGAATGTACTGTGAGAAAAGGTTTATTACTATTTTATGCAGGTCTAAGATATTGCATAATATATAACAAGTCCTCAATAAATGTTTCTTTTAGGAATAATTGTTTGAAAATTCTAAGACTATTTAAAATAACTTGAAAACAGAAATCATGTATATATGTATTATATATATTATATATATATATATAATATATATATAAATCTACTTATATTTAGCAACATGGAATATGGATAACACTGACCAGCTAGATCAAGGATAATAAATTGGTCTCTAGTTATTTATTTTATAGGTGATTATGGCACGAAGAGTGTGAATGTTCTCTCTATTTGTCAGTCTAGGGAAGAAAATGGGATGAGCCTTGAGACTAAAGAGAGAATTGCTTTTTGCAGAACTGGGAACCAAACAGGGATGTCAGGAGTATGGCTTTGCTGGGGTTTGGAAGACAGCATATATGTATGATCTGTTACTGGTAGGAGCAGCCTGAACTTGGAATACGTGAATGCACATCTATGATGCTCACGAGGGTGACAGCAGTGGCAGGCAAACAGCTTAATTTGTCGATTTTTGAGTTGCAATCCCATTACTTAGTTGTTCAGAGACTGTGATTCTTATGACATAGGCAAAGTAACCTCTCTTCTTAAGTCCCAGAGAAAGATGGTTCTGTCTAGCATGAGGTTGATCCTGTAGCTACTCCTGATTCAGCCTCCCCGAACACCGTGAGTGACTTTTTGAAATAGTTTCTTATGTGTGCCTGTGTGTGTGTCTTATGTGTGCTTATGGGCAGAGATTGTGTTCCTATAAAGTAATAGCATGTGATCAACCATGACTGAACAAAATACTAGAAAAGACAGATTTCTTCTCCCCTCCCTCCTACACCTATCTGCAGCCCCTTAAATAAACTATTGGTTGACCAGTAATAGTGGTGCTGCCTTAGTCACTACAGAGCACAGGGTCTTCCAGTTATGATTGTGTGAAGGAGTTTAGCAATATTAGTGATGAGCACAAGGCTTCTATGTGGCCTGAACAGGTTTTCCAGTTAATTTTTTCCTGAATGTAATAATAAACAAGGCTGAAACTTTATGAGATAGAAAGCATCCTCACAGAACTGAGAACCTTAAGGAGGAATTACAAAGTGGCTCTTGAAGTGGGTAGGATGAGGGCTCTGTGCAATTAAATTTCAATATTAAATGGAAAAAGACCTCATTTTGTCATTCATGCTGGTAAAACAAGACAGATCAGGAACAGAAATAAGTAGTGACAATAAAAATGGGTGGAAAGAAATTATTCAATAATGATAAATCAGGAATTAATAAATTAGACAGCTACCATACCAATAAAAACTCTCATTGAATCGATACATAAGTGCTGCTTCTTTTAGAGGAAAACAATAAATAAATTAATCACTAGATTAACTGAACAATAAGAAAGAAGATTCATAAATACACAAAATTAGTCATTAGAAAGGAAAAATAATATTATAAACAGTAATTAAAAATAGAAACTCCTTTACATAAGCAGCATAACACTAATTCCTGAATCTGACAGAGAGCATCAGAAGTCAGTCCCACTAATATTTACTCATATTTCTTGAGTGTGTACTTTTTGCTAGAATCTGTTATTAATGCCTTACATGTATTAATTCATTTAATTTTCATAAACCATGAGCTCAGGACTATAATTTCTCTCCATTTACAGATAGAGAAAAATGCAGAGCAGAGGATATGAAGTTACATAGCTAGTTATAGTAGAGCCATAATTTGAACTTAGAAACTCAGATGCTATTGTCTGGGTTATTAACCACTATGCCATAGTACCTCCCTACTAGAAAATATGACAAAATGCTAAAAATCAGTAAAGAGAATCCAAAAGTACATAAAAAGCTTAGTATAATATTTTGTATTTAGTTCAATACAGAAATGTAGAGTGATTTAATAATAATACATCTATAACAAAAGATATTGAAGTTGAAAATGTTTTAAGTATTTTATTGACGTCAAAAGTGCATGTAATAACACTGAAATTTTACTCCTGACAAAAGTTATTAAAAACTATGTTTTCCAAAATATATATAGATACATAAGTGTTTGTATTTACTATTTTAAATATTTTAACCTTACACACACACACACACACACACACACACACACACACACAGGGGAAATATTGATGGAATAATAATAAATTTTAAAAACACAGAAGTTCTCAATACTACTCTTTTATTTAACTATTTTCTTGAAATGCTAGCTATTACCAATAGATAAGATCACTAAAAGTTATAGACATTGGAAAGGAGGATTCAGTAATGTTATTTGTTTGTGACAAAATATGCAGAATAAGTAAATAATATGCTAAAAACTATGAGTTTAGTATGGCAACTGCATGTACAATAAATATATGTCAATAAATTTGTAATATGCCTACAACTAATTATAAACTGTGATATAAAATTACAAAGTACAACAACAATAGGAAACATCACAGTAAGAACATATGTAACACAATTAGAAGATAATCTGAAGAAAAATTTAAAATGAACTGAAAAACATAAAAGAAGGTAAATAGGGGAACACCATTCCTCATCCTCCTAAAGAATCTCTATATAAATTCAATTCAATCCTTGGGTCATCTGGAGATGGAGAGAAGTGTGAAGGAGAAGAAGTGGGTGGTGGTAGAATTGGATCAGTGTTTCTAAGCAACAGTAAAATTATAACCATGAAAGACATTTTTTTTTTTTTTTTTTTT
>NW_016813573.1:933276-937097 GCF_001698545.2 Rhinopithecus bieti | reverse complement strand
CAGTTTTAATATATTAAATATTATATTAAAATATTATATTAATATATACTATCATATTGTCCTTCATGGTGGGCGTATTAATGTAATATTCCCTCTGTGAAGTGGAAAAGCAAGAAAGAGAATAAGTGAGAATATATGCTTACCATGTGCTTGGTGTTGTGCTGCGTACATGGTATCTTATTAATCTTCATATGTACCTTGAGTGGTTGATAGTTTTAAAAATGGAAACAGACTGTGAGAAGTTCGTCAATGCACAGAGATTTGCCCAAGCTATATTACTCTAAATATGTATTAATTCCACTTTACCTAGCATGTGGGGATGCATATTGACTAAAACAAAACAAGAGAGTCTGACAATCAAGAATTGCTCAATTATTATTAATGTTTCTTGAGTACATCCCAGAGTAACAAACCTCAAACCAAGAAATTTTGACCCTCTTTATAGAATTTTTTTTTTTTTTTTTAGTGGGGAGCACCTCAGATCAGAGGAATTGCTATTGCCCACTTGTTGCAAACACAAAACAAACGTCATTCATGAGAAAACACATGCATAAACACGCACAGTAATTTGAACTACAATTATCGGGCATTTTTCAGGTCATAAGTTCTTTCAGGAAGAGAAGATGTATCACATACCAAACCTCTCATTCCAACAAAAACTCAAGAAAATACCAGCATTAATAAGGTTGTTGCTATTTTTTTACTTCAGCGAAATGATGTCTGCTTTTTATTAAATGCCACAATTGTTAATTCATGAGAAAGACATTTAGACATTGTTATTTAATAAAACAACCCTCCAAGACACCAGGCTGTGGATTACCTGGGAAACCTTTGTGGAGTATTAGTAGCACTAGGGCACATTGTAAGACCCACTGATGCAAAAGGAATCATTTTCACAGGAAATTCCCCTAGAGTATAAGGGACTATACAGTTCTGGAACATGTTCTTCAAATGTTACAAGCTAGATATATAAGCTCTTACTGTGTGACATCAATATTTTGGTGGGCGATTAACTTCAAATCTATGGTTTAAAGTGATCTTTCTGTAAAACATATAAACAATATATGAAAAGTCAAAAAATGCGTTAAATCATATGGCTATTATATTATAAATAAAATCTTTAGGAAAAGAAAGTTATCAGCATTGACAAAACCTTTCCACTTTCTTAACTATTTAGTATCCTAAGATTGAAATACTAAGTGGGAGAGTAGAAGAGAGATCATTTTTTAAAAACTGTATAAATGTATGAAGTACAGTGCAATTTTGTTACCTGCATTAAAAAAAAAAAAAAAAAAAAAAAAAAAAAAAAAAAAAACAGAGGTTGGCCAGTCACAGTGGCTCACGCCTATAATCCCAGCACTTTGGGAGTCGACGTGGGTGGATCACGAGATCAGGAGATCAAGACCATCCTGGCCAACATGGTGACACCCCGTCTCTACTAAAATACAAAAAACTAGCCAGTTGTGGTTGCGTGCCTGTAGTCCCAGCTACTTGGGAGGCCGAGGCAGGGGAATTGCTTGAACCTGGGAGGCGGAGGTTGCATTGAGCCGAGATTGCGCCACTGCACTCCAGCCTGGCGACAGAGGGAGACTCCGTCAAAAACAAAACAAAACAAACAAACAAACAAAAAAACCAGAGGTCATTACAGTAGACATAAATTACTCTGAAAGGCTGTTTCTATTCAAGAAGTTTTTAAAACTCTATGGATTTGGTACACAAATATGTGAAATATGA
The DNA here is from genome assembly GCF_001698545.2 of Rhinopithecus bieti. Lineage (NCBI taxonomy): Eukaryota > Metazoa > Chordata > Mammalia > Primates > Cercopithecidae > Rhinopithecus > Rhinopithecus bieti. The sequence goes on along the minus strand of NW_016813573.1, from coordinate 935,363 downwards.
AGAGTTTAACTTCTTGGGAGGTCAAAACAATTGATGCTGAACCCTATTCATGTAATTATTGCAAAGATCTTATACTTGTCTAAGATATTAATGCTCATTGCTTCTCATGTTGTGTTTCTTACCACATGATTGAAGCCAGATTAACTTTGGGTGCAGTGCACTTCAATATCTGGGTGATGGGTCCATGTGGTGACGGTACAATAAATACACATAGTATAATACTTTAAGCCAGACTGTATATGTGTTGAGGAAGAGGGATGGGGAATGAAGAACCAGGAAATCAGTAGAATAAGCTCCTACTACTCAAGGACATAAATATTTATCTATAAGTTTAGTTAAATTTTCTGGTTTAGTTCATGCTGTATATGGTTTTTTAATTAGTAAGTCAGTGGACATCAGATAAACCACCATGAAAAAGTTCCCGTACTGCACTCTGCTTGATCAATATGGTTTCGTAGATATCTAGATATTCCAATAATTTTTATACCACAAGAATCTTTCTATTTTTTCAGAACCAGACAGGCAGAACAACATAATTTTTATTTTTATTTATTTTTTATTTTATTTTTTTTTAGATAGAGTCTTGCTCTGTCTTCCATGCTGTGAAGTGTAGTGGCGCGATTTTGACTCTCTACAACCTCCTCCTCCCGGGTTCAAGCGATTCTCCTGCCTCAGTCTCCCGAGTAAGCTGGGACTACAGGCATGCGCCACCATGCCTAGCTGATTTTTTTTTGTATTTTTAGTAGAGATGGCGTTTCACCATGTTGGTCAGGCTGGTCTCCTGACCTCAAATGATCTGCCTGCCTCGGCCTCCCAAAGTGCTGGGATTACAGGCGTGAGCCACGGTGCCAGGTCCAGACATAATTTTGGGTTTTAGTTTGGATTTATTTTGGGATTATTTGCACATGGTATTTCTAAGAAGTATATCACAAATATTTTAATCAGATAACTTTCTCTAAAAATGACTTATTCATTTGATATTTTTATGGCTGCCTCTAGACTTTATTAAGCCTGGCCATATAGCCATCTAAAACATATATCTATCAAGAAATGTATATTTTGATAGGAAACAATAATCTACCACAAAAAAAGAGCAGAAGTAAAAACAAAGTGAATTATATTAAGGTCATAAACTATTATTGGATTCTTGTAAGGACATTTCAACTTTTGCAATCTGACAGAAATGCTGCTGCACTGTATGATTCTCTTGTAAGCTACAATAAAATGCAAATAATCCTTTAGATAGATAATTGCTCTATCTAAAATGTTAGGGAATAAAGACATTGTCTTGGATATTGTCCTTTTTTTCTCTCTCTCTTTGATAAAAAAATAACTCTTGAATTTATTTTGGAGTTCATTTTTAAACAATCGTAGAAATCTGAACAAGGTTGCCAATGTTGGTCAAGGAGGTTCACTCCTCACTAAGTAACTTGTTCCCTCCTAACAGTCTGCAGTTGCTTCAGATTCAAGTCTGAGCTTTAGTCAAATTAGAAATTATGACATGGCATTGATCTTTAAGTTTCACTAAAATGATTGCAAATGCAAATGTTACAGTTTAAATACAAAGTATTTAAGTATCTAATATTTTTCTGGATCGAAGAAGATATACTTCTCTCCCTTGGAAAGCAGTAAAATACTCATTTTAAGTTTATGAAATGAGGAAAATATTTTATTTATTATAATTATCTGTTTTCATATTAAAATTCATTTTCTCCGTATGTGAATTATCTTTTATGTTTTAGACTTAAGGGTATTTACTTAGTTTAAAATAACTCTTAAAATATTTGTAATGTTTTAAGAAAAATTCAATTTTACCAAATATAGGACTAAAGAAAACAATCTTGTTAGATAAACCTATAGAGAAATAGTTGGCTTCTGTTCTGCGTATTGATCAGTATGTATTATTGATGACTTTGGGGAAGAAAATATGTCATTGTACTTAAAATGTAGAAAGACTTTTGGAATATTTATGAATATGTCAGTAGAGTTTACTGTAAGATATTAAAGAGAAAAATTAATTATAAAACTTAGAATCTGCATCAATGACAAGAATTTTTACTTTTTAATTAGAAATAAATATTGCTCAA
>NW_016813573.1:907962-930035 GCF_001698545.2 Rhinopithecus bieti | reverse complement strand
TAGAATCTGCATCAATGACAAGAATTTTTACTTTTTAATTAGAAATAAATATTGCTCAATGGTTAATAGAATTAAAAAACTAAATACTTTAAATGTGTAGGAACTTGACTTAAAGAACATGTAATAAAAATTTATTTCCATGAACATGTTCTAATTAATCTGAACTACCAGTAGGATAAAAGTTTAAAATTACTTCATCTTCTCATACATTTAATGACTATATGTTTATTTAAAGGAGAGTAATAACAGTAAAATCATCCCAGGCCACTGTAAAGAATTCTTTGAATAGACACAGCTGCAAATTTACTATATGTGCATTTCCTCTTAATGATATTTGCATGCATTTTGATTGCCAAGATGAAAGTCATTTGATATCTTAGGTTTGGCAAGAGACTAAAATCAAAGAAGCTGCTGGGTTTTGCTAGAAAAGTGTAATTGTGTTTAATTTTAATCCAAAAGTGTAGAAACATTTATATAGCATTAATTGTGTTTAATTTTAATCGAAAGTGCAGAAACATTTATATAGCATTTTCCAAAGTAAAATTTTGACATTACCATAACACTTTTACTTCTGACTCACCACCACTTTATTCATGTTATTAGTTAATTGATTATATGAATGAAAACTTATGGTTTAATTTAATACAGAGGAGAGAAGGGACAAAAGTGAATATGTATAATTTTAACTTAAATTTTAAAATACCTTTAGACCTATAAAGAAAGCTGTAAAAACACAAACAAAAAAAAAATACACGTAGTTCTCAGATAGTCTTCATCTGGCTTCCTTAAGTCTTTACACCTGTTATAACCTTGGAACACTTATCAAAACCAGGATATTTACACAGATGCATATATTATCAAGAGACTATATTCAAATTTTTTGAATTGTCCCAATGTATATTTTTTTCTGGTTCAGGATCCAGTGTTTCACATTGTTATTAAAATTATTAGGCCTCAATCTCCTTGAATCTGGAACAATTTATTAATCTTTATTTATTTTTCATAACCTTGATAGTTTTGAAGTGTAGTGAGGAATTATTTTGTACAGTGTCCTTCAAGTTGAGTTTTTCTGAAAGTTTCTCATGGTTAGATTGAGGTGACGAATTTTTGAGGAGACTACCACAGAAAAGATGTGTCCTTCTCAGTATATTATATTGCAAGGTACATTATATGGATATGTCATCACTTGTGATGTTAGCATTAATCATTTGTTGAAGGTGATATCTCCATGGTAGTGTTGCCTTTTATTCCCCTCTGTAATTAATAAGGATCTTCTGGGGAGATACTTTAGGACTATGCAAATATTTTGTTTCTCATGGTAGCTTAGACCACTAATTTAGCATTTGCTGATGATTCTTGTCTGTAGTAATTGTTACTATGGTGATTTTTCTATTTCCATCATTTCATCTTTTACCTTTATTTATTTATTTATTTATTTATTTATTCAATTATTTTCAAGGCAGGTTCTTGCTCTGTCACCCTATTTGGAGTGCAGTGGTGTGATCATAGCTCACAGCCTCAAACTACTGGGCCCATGTGATCCTCCTACCTCAACCTCCCAAGTATCTAGGACTGCAGGTGCATACCACCACACCCAGCTAACTTTTTAAGATTATTTTTTGTAGAGATAGGGTCTCCTTGTGTTGTCCAGGCTGTTCTTGAACTCCTGGCCTCAAACAATCTGCCCACCTCAGCCACCCAAAGCACTGGGATTGCAGGCATGAGCCACCACACCTGGGCCATTTTTTCTATACTTTTTTTTTTTTTTTTTTTTTTTTTTTTTTTTGAGATGGAGTCTCGCTCTGTTGCCGACTGGAGTGCAGTGGCCGGATCTCAGCTCACTGAAAGCTCCGCCTCCTGGGTTTACCCCATTCTCCTGCCTCAGCCTCCCAAGTAGCTGGGACTACAGGCGCCCACCACCTTGCCCGGCTAGTTTTTTGTATTTTTTAGTAGAGACGGGGTTTCACCGTGTTAGCCAGGATGGTCTCCATCTTCTGACCTCGTGATCCACCTGTCTCGGCCTCCCAAAGTGCTGGGATTGCAGGCTTGAGCCACCGTGCCCGGCCTTTTTCTACACTTTTTGACTGGAATTTTACCAAAAGGAAGAGTTGTCCCTTGTCTCCCAGTTATTTATTGACTTATTTATTTCACCATGGACTCATAGATATTTATTTTATTCTATGAGTTATAATTCACTGCTACCAGTATTTTTTTGCTCAAATTCTTCCAGGCTTGGCTGTTGAGAGCTTCATCAAGCTGACTCTTGTGTCTTTTCATCCTGTCTCCATCAATAGAAAAAAATTGTATTTTCTGTCCCACAAGATATTTCAGGTTCATATTGCACTTTCCCTGCCTAAGCAATATAATCGGTCATTTCTCCTAGGTATCCTTGGCGCTAATATGTGCCAGGTGTACTTATTGCTATTGGGGTTTCATTGCCTTTAGTCCCACTCGTCAGAGAGGGTCCAAAAATGTTTGTTCATATATAGATACACAACTGCATCTATTTCTGTATCCATCCTTAAAATGCATATTTAAAAAGATGCATTTATACTGACACCTCTGATTCTGATCACAGTCTTCTCATTATTTATAATTCCTTTTTCTGACTGAAACTTAACTCTTATCAACTACAATGTATTTACATATTTGCTCTATCTTACAACTCACATAAAGTAGTTTCAAAATTGCTAACTTATAACTCTGTAGAAAAACAAATTTACCAAATGGAGTACAATATTTGTGTACAGTTTTTTTGTCTTTATCCTTCCTATAAACAGTAGCCAAAATATTGTTCTCCAGAGTTAGTTAGTTTAATTATTTCCTTTCCCATCCCAGTCTGTGTGGTTATGTTATTCATTAACATATAAATCTAGGTAGGGTTAATTGTTACCATTTGTATCACATTTTGGGTCACTCTATCATCTTTTTTGATTTTCATTAATTCATTTCAGGGAAATGTGAAACATTAATATGGTTAGTTCTAAGAATAAGAACTATGCAAAACATTACACTCAGAAAAAGTTCATGCCTCTTTTTTCCTTCCACTTCATTTGCATTTCCCCATTCTTTTCACATATTTTTACCTACGTGCTGTAGATAATAAATCTTGTTAAAATTTCATTTATCTTCCTTTTATTTGTTTTTGTGCACACAGATTTTCATATATCCACTCCTTTAATTTATATGAAAAGTATAGTATAATAGATTCTTATTTGAATGTCACTTTTATACTAAAAAATATACACGGAAAAACATTTCATATTAGTTCACAAGGATCTTCTTTATTCTTTTGACAGCCTCATATTACTTCATACTGTGAATGTATCATAGTTTATGTAATTATCTTAGGTGTAAGCATTTAGGTTATGTCCAATATTTTGTAATTACAAATAATACAGTAATAAATAATCTGGAGCACATTTAGTTTTACAGGTGAAGGATACCTTCAGGGTATATTTCTAGAAGAGAGATTTCTGGTTCAAAGTGTAACTGCATATATGGTTTTGCTAGGTACTGCAAATGTTCCTTGAGGAGGGCTGAGCTCTGCATTTCCACAACAATGAATGAGAGCATTGTCATATTTTCAAATTTTTATCTATCTAGTAGTTAAGAAATGCTATCTCAGAGTAGTAATTTTAGTTCTCAAATTATGAGTAAGCTCGACATATTTTATATTTTAAGGAACATTTTATATTCTCATGAGTCTACTGTTTGTTTGTTTGTTTTTTCCCATTTTTTTCTATTGAGTTTTGGTCTTTTGCCTTTTAAGAGTGATTTTATTTTAAGGATACTTGATATATAATATAAATTGCACTTTTTTCCTAGTTAAATAGTTTTTTTTTTTAATTTGTCTATTTTTTTTTGGTCATGATGTCTTAAATCTAGTCAAATTTATCAGTCTTTTATTGTATTGCTTCTAGATTTTAAATCATAGTTAAATATCCTTTCCTCAGAGTGAGGTTAAAGAGGAATTTATGCATGTTTTCTTCTAGTATGTCTATGGTTTTGTTTTTGTTTTTACATTTATAACCCTGATCCATCTAAAGTTTATTTTGTGCATAGTATAAAATGTGAGTATTATTTTATCTCTTTCCAAATGGTTATGTTGCTATACCAGCATCATTTATTAAAAAGTCAATGTTTGTCTCAGTAATTTGAGATAAAACCTCATCACATGCTGTTTTTACATGAACTTGCATCCATTTCTGCATTTTCTATTCCTTCATCTAGTCCATGTATCTATTCACAAGCCAGTGGAGCACTGTCTTAATTAGAAAAACTTTAAAGTGTATTTTAATATTTAGCAAACAGCCTTGTCTCATAAATTTTATTTATCAGTGCTTTCCTGAATCTTCTTACATTTTTTATATAAACATTACCATCAACTTGTCTAACTGTATAAAAAAACTTGTTGATTTTTTTAAAAATTAGGATTGCATTTTATAAATTTTAAAATTAAGGCAGGAAGAAAATATTTCCCTGTAGTTTTGATTCATTCTACAATAGAATATGAGGTAACTTTCCATTTTTTCAAATCTATATTTATGTCTTCCAAAGACATTTCAGTTTTCCTTGCATGGATTTTACACATTTTTGTTGTTTGTTTTTAAGAATTTAATATTTTTGACAAAGAAGGCCACCATATAATTGTAAAGGGATCAATTCAATAAGAAGAGCTAACTGTCCTAAATATATATGCACCCAAAAAAGGAGCACCCAGATTCATAAAGAAAGTCTTTAGAGACCTACAAAGAGACTTAGACTCTCAACCAATAATAATGGGAGAGTTTGACACCCCACTGTCAATATTAGACAGATCAACGAGAAAGAAGGTTAACAAGGATATCCAGAACTTGAACTCAGCTCTGGACCAAGCAGGCCTGATAGACATCTACAGAACTCTCCACTCCAAATCAATAGAACATACATTCTTCTCACCAACACGTTGTACTTATTCCAAAATTGACCACATAGTTGGAAGTAAAGCACTCCTCAGCAAATGTAAAAGAAAAGAAATCACAACAAACTGTCTCTCAGACCACAATGCAATCAAATTAGAGCTCAGGATTAATAAACTCACTCAAATCCACACAACTACATGGAAACTGAACAAACCTGCTCCTGAATGACTACTGGGTACATAACAAAATGAAGGCAAAAATAAAGATGTTCTTTGAAACTAATGAGAACAAAGACACAATGTACCGGAATCTCTGGGACACAAATAAAGCAGTTTGTAGAGGGAAATTTATAGCACTAAATGCCCACAAGAGAAAGCAGGAAAGATCTAAAATTGACACCCTCACATCACAATTAAAAGAACTAGAGAAGCAAAAGCAAACAAATTCAAAAGCTAGCAGAAGGCAAGAAATAACTAAGATCAGAGCAGAACTGAAGAAGATAGAGATACAAAAAACCCTTCAACAAATCAGTGAATCCAGGAGCTGGTTTTTTGAAAAGATCAACAAAATAGACCACTAGCAAGATTAATAAAGAAGAAAGGAGAGAGGAATCAAATAGACTCAATAAAAAATGATAGAGGGAATATCACCACCGATTCCACAGAAATACAAATTACCATCAGAGAATACTGTAAACACCGGTATGTGTGTAAACTAGACAATCAAGAAGAAATGGATAAATTTCCTGGACACATACACCCTCCCAAGACTAAACCAGGAAGAAGTTGAATCTCTGAACAGACCAATAGCAGGCTCTAGAATTGAGGCAATAATTAATAGCCTACCAACCAAAAAAAGTCCAGAATGAGATGGATTCAGCCGAATTCTACCAGAAGTACAAAAAGGAGCTGGTACTATTCCTTCTGAAACTATTTCAATCAATAGAAAAATAGGGAATCCTCCCTGACTCATTTTATGAGGCTAGAATCATCCTGATACCAAAGCCTGGTAGACACACACACACACACACACACACACACACACACACAGGCACACACACGAGAATTTTAGACCAAGATCCCTGATGAACATCAGTTCAAAAATCCTCAATAAAATACCAGCAAACTGAATCCAGCAGCACATCAAAAGCTTATCCACCATGATCAAGCCAGCTTCATCCCTGGGATTCAAGGCTGGTTCAACATACACAATCAATAAACATAATCCATCACATAAACAGAACCAATGACAAAACTACATGTTTATCTCAATAGATGGAGAAATGGCCTTCAACAATATTCAACAGCCTTTCGTGCTAAAACTCTCCATAAACTAGGTATCAGTGGAACGTATCTGAAAATAATGAGAGCTATTTATGACAAACCCACAACCAATATCATACTGAATAGGTGAAAACTGGAAGCATTCCCTTTGAAAACCAGCCCAAGACAAGGATGCCCTCTCTCACCACTCCTATTCAACATAGTGTTGGAAGTTCTGGCTAGGGCAATCAGGCAAGAGAGAGATATAAAGGGTGTATATTCAATTAGGAGAAGAGGAAGTCAAAATGTCTCTGTTTGCAGATGATTTGATTGTATATTCAGAAAACCCCGTCGTCTTAGCCCAAAATCTCCTTAAGCTGATAAGCAGCTTCAGCAAAGTCTCAGGATACAAAATCAATGTGCAAAATCACAAGCATTCCTATACAACAATAATAGACAAACAGAGAGCCAAATCATGAGTGAACTCCCATTCACAATTGCTACAAAGAGAATAAAATACCTAGGAATACAACTTACAAGATATATGAAGGACCTCTTCAAGGAGAACTTCAAACCAGTGCTCAAGGAAATAAGCGAGGACACAAACAAATGGAAAACGTCCCATGCTCATGGATAGGAAGAATCAATATCATGAAAATGGCAATACTGCCCAAAGTAATTTATAGATTCCATACTATCCCCATCAAGCTACCTTTGACTTTCTTCACAGAATTGGAAGAAACTACTTTAAACTTCATATGGAACCAAAAAAGAGACATAGGATTGTCATACTCAAGACAATCCTAAGAATAGGAGTGGTGAGAGAGGGCATCCTTGTCTTGTGCTGGTTTTCAAAGGGAATGCTTCCAGTTTTGCCCATTCAGTGTAATATTGGCTGTGGGTTTGTCATAAATAGCTCTCATTATTTTCAGATACATTCCATCGATACCTAGTTTACTGAGAGTTTTAGCATGAAGAGGTGTTGAATATTGTCGAAGGCCTTTTCTGCATCAATTGAGATAATCATGGTTTTGTCATTGGTTCTGTTTATGTGATGGATTACGTTAATTGATTTGCAAATATTGAACCAGCCTTCCATCCAAGGGATGAAGCTGACTTGATCGTGGTGGATAAGCTTTTGATGTGCTACTGGATTCGGTTTGCCAGTATTTTATTGAGGATTTTGCATGGATGTTCATCAGGAATATTAGCCGGAAATTGTCTTTTTTTCTTGTGACTCTGCCAGGTTTTGGCATCAGGATGATGCTGTCCTCATAAAATGAGTTAGGGAGGGATTCACACTTTTCCTATTTGGAATAGTTTTGGAAGGAATGGTACCAGCTCCTCTTTGTAACTCTAGTAGAATTTGGTTGTGAATCTATCTGGTCCTGGTCTTTTTTTGGTTGGTAGCTATTAATTAATGCCTCAATCTCAGAACTTGCTATTGGTCTATTCAGGGATTCGACTTCTTCCTGGTTTAGTCTTGGGAGGGTGTATGTGTCCAGGAATGTATCCATTTCTTCTAGGTTTTCTAGTTTATTTGCACAGAGGTGTTTATAGTATTCTCTGATGATAGTTTGTATGTCTGTGGGATCAGTGGTGATATCCCCTTTATCATATTTTATTGCATCTATTTGATTCTTCTGTTTTTTCTTCTTTATTAGTCTTGCTAGTGGTCAATCTGTTTTGTTGATCTTTTAAAAAAGCCAGCTTCTGTATTCATTGATTTTTTTGAAGTGTTTTCTTGTCTCTGTCTCCTTCGGTTCTNAGGCACACACACGAGAATTTTAGACCAAGATCCCTGATGAACATCAGTTCAAAAATCCTCAATAAAATACCAGCAAACTGAATCCAGCAGCACATCAAAAAGCTTATCCACCATGATCAAGCCAGCTTCATCCCTGGGATTCAAGGCTGGTTCAACATACACAATCAATAAACATAATCCATCACATAAACAGAACCAATGACAAAAACTACATGTTTATCTCAATAGATGGAGAAATGGCCTTCAACAATATTCAACAGCCTTTCGTGCTAAAAACTCTCCATAAACTAGGTATCAGTGGAACGTATCTGAAAATAATGAGAGCTATTTATGACAAACCCACAACCAATATCATACTGAATAGGTGAAAACTGGAAGCATTCCCTTTGAAAACCAGCCCAAGACAAGGATGCCCTCTCTCACCACTCCTATTCAACATAGTGTTGGAAGTTCTGGCTAGGGCAATCAGGCAAGAGAGAGATATAAAGGGTGTATATTCAATTAGGAGAAGAGGAAGTCAAAATGTCTCTGTTTGCAGATGATTTGATTGTATATTCAGAAAACCCCGTCGTCTTAGCCCAAAATCTCCTTAAGCTGATAAGCAGCTTCAGCAAAGTCTCAGGATACAAAATCAATGTGCAAAAATCACAAGCATTCCTATACAACAATAATAGACAAACAGAGAGCCAAATCATGAGTGAACTCCCATTCACAATTGCTACAAAGAGAATAAAATACCTAGGAATACAACTTACAAGATATATGAAGGACCTCTTCAAGGAGAACTTCAAACCAGTGCTCAAGGAAATAAGCGAGGACACAAACAAATGGAAAAACGTCCCATGCTCATGGATAGGAAGAATCAATATCATGAAAATGGCAATACTGCCCAAAGTAATTTATAGATTCCATACTATCCCCATCAAGCTACCTTTGACTTTCTTCACAGAATTGGAAGAAACTACTTTAAACTTCATATGGAACCAAAAAAGAGACATAGGATTGTCATACTCAAGACAATCCTAAGAATAGGAGTGGTGAGAGAGGGCATCCTTGTCTTGTGCTGGTTTTCAAAGGGAATGCTTCCAGTTTTTGCCCATTCAGTGTAATATTGGCTGTGGGTTTGTCATAAATAGCTCTCATTATTTTCAGATACATTCCATCGATACCTAGTTTACTGAGAGTTTTTAGCATGAAGAGGTGTTGAATATTGTCGAAGGCCTTTTCTGCATCAATTGAGATAATCATGGTTTTTGTCATTGGTTCTGTTTATGTGATGGATTACGTTAATTGATTTGCAAATATTGAACCAGCCTTCCATCCAAGGGATGAAGCTGACTTGATCGTGGTGGATAAGCTTTTTGATGTGCTACTGGATTCGGTTTGCCAGTATTTTATTGAGGATTTTTGCATGGATGTTCATCAGGAATATTAGCCGGAAATTGTCTTTTTTTCTTGTGACTCTGCCAGGTTTTGGCATCAGGATGATGCTGTCCTCATAAAATGAGTTAGGGAGGGATTCACACTTTTCCTATTTGGAATAGTTTTGGAAGGAATGGTACCAGCTCCTCTTTGTAACTCTAGTAGAATTTGGTTGTGAATCTATCTGGTCCTGGTCTTTTTTTGGTTGGTAGCTATTAATTAATGCCTCAATCTCAGAACTTGCTATTGGTCTATTCAGGGATTCGACTTCTTCCTGGTTTAGTCTTGGGAGGGTGTATGTGTCCAGGAATGTATCCATTTCTTCTAGGTTTTCTAGTTTATTTGCACAGAGGTGTTTATAGTATTCTCTGATGATAGTTTGTATGTCTGTGGGATCAGTGGTGATATCCCCTTTATCATATTTTATTGCATCTATTTGATTCTTCTGTTTTTTCTTCTTTATTAGTCTTGCTAGTGGTCAATCTGTTTTGTTGATCTTTTAAAAAAGCCAGCTTCTGTATTCATTGATTTTTTTGAAGTGTTTTTCTTGTCTCTGTCTCCTTCGGTTCTGCTCTGATCTTAGTTATTTCTTGCCTTCTGCTAGCTTTTGAATTTGTTTGCTTTTGCTTTTCTAGTTCTTTTAATTGTGATGTTAGGATGTCAATTTTAGATCTTTCCTCCTTTCTCTTGTGGGCATTTAGTGCTATAAATTTTCCTCTAGAGACTGCTTTAAATGTGTCTCAGAGATTCAGGTACATTGTGTCTTTGTTCTCATTAGTTTCAAAGAACATCTTTATTTCTGCCTTCATTTCATTATTTACCCAGTAGTCATTGAGGAGCAGGTTGTTCATCTTGACATATACATTTAACTATTGAAAGTCTTAATTTTGTGTGAGCCAGCTCAACAGCCATGAAAGAAAATCTTTGGACATCTCTAAATATTGATGCATGGGTCCATTTATTCCCTTGATACTGAGAAAGGAAAAATAATCTTTTTCTTTAAAATCCAAGACACCATATATCTTTTCATACCATGGCATTATGATGTCATAGGCTGGTATATTTGTTGATTTGAGTTACAAATAAATACACTATGTGAGTATATTAAGTAAGGGAATTGTGGTTCAGACCATTAAATTGGAAGCAACAGTGGTTTTCTCATAGCACTGGAACACATTCCGACACCCCCTACAGATTCATAAAATCCTATGTATATTGATGTGAATTCCTGTGCACATAAGAATTTGTATTCTCCGGGCATAAGAACAATTTGTAAAACAAGATGTTCATAGACAAATTAATGGATGTATCTTCTGCCTTCTATTACATTGGATATGGAAGAGAGATGATAACTAAAACTATTCATTAAGTGACAAATTGCATATTGTACTCCAACAGGGCTAAAGGAGTGAGCCAAAAGTCCTGCCCTAAAGGAATTTTTTATCCTTTTTAAAATTTATTTCATTTCAATAGTTTTTGGGAAACAGGAGGGATTTGTTTATATAGATATGTTCTTTAGTGATAAATTCTGAGATTGTGGTGCACCTGTCACTCAAACCATGTACACTGTACCAAATATGTAGTATTTAATTCCATACCTCCTCCCATTCTTCCCCCAAGTCCTGAAAGTCTATTATATCATTTTATGCCTTAGTGTCCTCATAGCTTAGCTCCTACTTAAAAGTAAGAACATACAACATTTGGTTTTCCATTCCTGAGTTACTTGACTCAGAATAATTGTCTCCAACTCCAACCTGGTTGCAAATGCCATTGTTTTATTCCTTCTAATGTCTCAGGAGTATTCCATGGTGTGTGTGTATATACCACATTTTCTTTAACCACTTGTTGAGTGATGAGTATTTGGGCTGGTTTTTCTATGTTTACAGTTGCAAATTGTGCAGCTATAAACATGCATATGCAAGTGTCTTTTTTATATAGTGAATTCTTTGCTTCTGGGTAGATACTCAGTAGTGGGATTGCTAAATCAATTTTTAAAACTAGAAGATCTCTTTTGAGATGTAAACAGCCTGATGAAACTCTAGGGATGAAGGTGTTGACTTGATGTATGCATTTCTTTGTATTTCTTTTTCTCAGTACTAAATAAACTAAAAGCTTTAAGGATTTGAAATGGAAACAGAACCCCATGTTATAATTTTAGATGTGGCAAGTTAGACTGTTCTATTAAAAATATTGGATATTTCCGTATGGCCTTAAGGGCAACCTATATATTTTGTACAAGTTTCTCTGGTGCAGGAAGGAGAACAGTTCGTTATCCATCATATATTCAGAAATGATCCGATCTGAGTGACAACACACCAGGCTCAAACTACTTATTTATGCAATTAATGCCCAAGTATCTTTCTGTCTGAACACTATTGCCATTTTTCAAAACTATTGACAATATTTTATACCAAAACACTGTAAGAAAATGTAATCATCATGGATGGACTCCTAGATTTAGTATTAACATGATAGGTGGAAAAATTGATATTAGAGCAAGAGCCATCATATTAGAATCATTGTAAGACATTAAAGAATAGTAATAAGATGAATCAACTTAATGAAAGACCAGGAGGTATGCTTTCTCTTTCTTTATAATTGACAAGTATATGAGAGGCATTGCTTTTCAAAATGGGTGTCCCTAGGTCTGTAACACTGGCATCATCTGACATCAGAATGAGACTAGTTTCACAAGATAACCAGGTGATTTTTATTTATACTAAAATTTGAAAAAAATCTATGGCAGTGTAGGTTAGTATGCATAACTTCATATTAACATTTGTAGAGTTTTAAAATGTAATCCACATTTTAGGTTTGGCATCTTCTCTCTCTCATTCACATTTTGCCTCTCTGGTCTCAAAAGAAGAGGTGACTCCACTACTTTTTAATTTTATTTATTATTGTATTTATTAATTTATTTTCAAAAGCCATAGATTGACATGAGAAAGAAGAGGGAAAGTCTGTTTTAGAAAAAAAGAAGTTTCCTTTTCCAAGATACCTTGGATTCAGAAAAACGCTAGATAATTATTGCTTTAGACTGTAAGTTATGGAAATACCCTGTCTAATACCCTGTCTTCCAGGAAGAACAGAGTCATTTTTCTTTCTTGACTGTGAACTCTCACAATAATTAATACCTTTTATGTCAAGAACATATAGAGAAAATACAGTCTCAAGAGTCCCACTTTGTATGTTATTTTCACAGAGACTTTTCTTTATTGTTGACAATGTAGGGAATCCTTGAGATTATGACTATTGCACTGACAACTCGCTTTTTTTAAAACTATGGATTATTCTTTCTCATTCTGTCTTTTCCTTCTCTTATCTGGGTGCCAGGTAAATGGTATAAAACTTTAATCAGTAAATTTCACTGCGTGTTTGAAGCTTAAAACACATTTTATAAGCTTCAAAATTATTGTTTAAAGTAAGGCCTCTCTATCTCTCTGAATTTTAAATTTCATGCTATATGAATAATTGAAAGTAGCTCATTTATGTACTGTTAATTTTAATAAGCAATACCATTGCCATCAATAGCACTATGGTACAATTCTTATATATGTATTCATTAAACTAAATATAGTTATATGATACAATTTTTAAAATTACTGCCAAATGTAACAAAGCTGCACAAAGAAAAATAGGTTGCTTCCTTAGTAATTCTCTCAAAATATTTAGTTAGTATTTTTAGAATAAAGACCAATTTTCAAAATTTAGTATCTTGGCTTCTTTAAAATCACATTGAATTAAATTTGATTTGATCCATTTGGTCAGTTGAGACTTTACCTCCAAAAGCTACAATTCTGACATAATTTCAGACGTGTTTGGCCAAGTGCAATAGAAAAAGAAAATGTATAAAAAAATTTGAAAGGTAAAAAAGTTACGTAATTTTAGAGACTAATATATTTAAGTGAACAAAAGTTCTAGAATTATTTAAAAAGGCACAAATACACTGGTTGAAACATCATAGTTCATATTTAGTATGGACTTCAAAGATTGATTTTCAACACATTTATTTTATTAGGTTTGTGGAGATTCTACCATAATGCATTTTCTAACTCCTAGCTCCTGTCTGATGATTGATAGACTCATTTCAATATTTTGTCAGAAATGTTCAAGCTCAATAAATCATATAGGTTGCTATGTTGCTGCCTATAATCTTCTGTGCTTTTGGTTTATTAAATAAGTGAGAGCAAGGATATGTATAGCAGGAATGCAGGAGAAAACTATAAGAAAAAAAATTCATTTTCATCATAGACTCCCTTATCTCGGAGTCCCATGCCCTCTATTCCAATGAAGTCTTTAATCATGGATTTTATGTGTTAAAATTTTAAAGAACATTAGCTTCCCCCAACTACTAAATGTGAAAATAATACAATTTTATTTCAGTCAACTAGGAAAATTTATAAAAGTTTAAAAGGAGAGGAACTACTCTTGCTTCTTCTGCAGTCCTACTATCTAGGCATAATAAATACCAATATTTGCTGAGTACTTTACTAATCTTTTTCTCCCTTTGGAATGGTACTGCATCTACTCTTTTATACCTTGCTATTGAATGACTAGTAACACAAAATTTTTATTTTTGCTTTGAAATATGTTCCCTTTTAAAATTAAAATATTTCTGATTTAAAATTCAAAATAGAATACATAATGTAAATTTTCAAAGTCTTTAAAAATTTTCCATTTTCTACTGGTAACCAGAGTTATCGGTTTGATACATATTGGGACATTTTGTTTTATGCATTTAATATATGTGATGGGTAATATGTATAACAGCTACTTTATATTTTCTAATATAATTACAGCATAATGTATTAACTTCATACTGATAAATATTTAGTTTATTTCCAAATGTTTCCTATTAAGAGCATGCTTCAATAAACTCATGTGTGCATACAGTTTTACAAATTTAAAATAATTTTAAGCATTTCTGTAAGAATTCCTAGATTTGGAATTTATTGCTTACTAGGCAAGGATATTTTATATTTTGATAAGTACTTTCAATTTTCTTCTAATACTTTCCTGGTAATTTCATTCATACACAGTGTTGAAAGCATTTGATCTTTTGCTAATGCTGTATATCATCGGTTCTTTTCATTTATGCCAGTATCATAGAAAAATTGAATTTCACTTTTGTTTTAATTTGCAGATATATTATTATGATTTATTAGTGAAGTTTAGCATCTTTCATATGCATATTAAAAGTTTTCATTTTTTTCTACTTTTTGGATCTGCTTTTAGTTCAATTTTATTTTATTGTTTATTTCTTACTGATTTATAGAAGCTCTTTACCTGTTATCTATGTTGCAAATATTTTTTCTAAGTGTATTTTCTGTGTTCTAAGCTTGTTTATGTCATCTTTAACAGATGTGCATTTATTTTTATGTTGTAGTCTGTTTTAAGAATTTTTTTTTTTTTTTGTAAATAAGACTAATAGTTTGTCTACATAGCACCAGGCAATATTCTAAATACTTTACAAATACTGACACTTTTAGCATTCATTACAGCCCAGTAAGTCCCTGTTGTGATCATTTTATCATTCTCATAAGAAATGAGAAAATTGAGGCACAGTGCAACAAATGCCTTAAATGGCTAAAGCTGTGACGAGAAAGTAGTAAAAGTAGGACATGATCTTGGCTGTTGGCTCAGAGCCTGTGCTTTAGCTTTTCTGTTACCTTATCTCTTATAAAGGAAATCTAAGTTCCTAGCTGTTCTTAGACTGCTGGGATTTTAGAGAATACATCACAAAAGCTATGTGTGGGTGTGCGGAGTCTTGTCATATGTAGAGATGGACTGTTAACTGTACATGTGGGGCCATCCACGGGGAAATTCCCCTGAAGTTCCCATTTCCTCACCTGTTAAATTTTAAAATCAATTGTCTTTTCAACAGAAGATTTTGATGCTTCTTAAGATTTTAAAAGAAAAAAAGTTAATTAAATATATATTAATAANAAAGTAGTAAAAGTAGGACATGATCTTGGCTGTTGGCTCAGAGCCTGTGCTTTAGCTTTTCTGTTACCTTATCTCTTATAAAGGAAATCTAAGTTCCTAGCTGTTCTTAGACTGCTGGGATTTTAGAGAATACATCACAAAAGCTATGTGTGGGTGTGCGGAGTCTTGTCATATGTAGAGATGGACTGTTAACTGTACATGTGGGGCCATCCACGGGGAAATTCCCCTGAAGTTCCCATTTCCTCACCTGTTAAATTTTAAAATCAATTGTCTTTTTCAACAGAAGATTTTGATGCTTCTTAAGATTTTAAAAGAAAAAAAGTTAATTAAATATATATTAATAAAGATAATATTCTAAATATTCACTCATGTTTACATGTTTGCTAAGTATATCACAGATGACTTCATCAGAACAAGAATCTATTTACAGAATAGAAAGGAAAAGCATGGAAGCAGTGAGAGCCTTAGGGTTTTTGTTTGTTTGTTTGTTTGTTTGTTTTGAGACGGGAGTCTCGCTCTGTCACCCAGGCTGGAGTGCAGCGGCGCAATCTGGGCTCACTGCAAGCTCCGCCTCCCGGGCTCACGCCATTCTCCTGCCTCAGCCTCCGGAGTAGCTGGAACTACAGGCGCCCACCATCACCCCCTCTATTTTTTTTGTATTTTTAGTAGAGACGGGGTTTCACCGTGTTAGCCAGGATGGTCTCGATCTCCTGACCTTGTGATCCGCCCACCTCGGCCTCCCAAAGTGCTGGGATTACAGGCATGAGCCACTGCGCCCAGCCTGGGGATCTTAAATTTATCTTGCAGAGAGTAAAAGGTGAGACCTAGAATGTCCAACAGGAGGCCCTGGGGTAAGAGCCACTTTTACCATATCTGCCCTGCAGGAGTTCTGTCCCAATTCCCACAAAATGAAGTGAAGTTTGTGAGCTTGCCGCTTAAGCATATCAGTGTGGACACCCTGAACAATTCAAGATTACACATCAATTTGTTTATACTACTTTTCCTGTCTTATTGATGGCATTAGTCAACTATCAAATTTCCTCTTCATTTTATAACATATATATAGGCATTTGCGAATGTCTATTTCAACTTTGCAAATGGTTGTATAGACATTTGAAATAAGCTATTAAGTTGGTTAAAATAATGGCATTTTATTAGCAACTAAAATAATTGTATAATTTATATGCCTATGTGATGTATATATGTACGTTTCTTTGCTTTTGATGATAAACATGTAAAATACAATTTCACCTTTTTCAGATAAAAGCATTGCTTACTCTCTTGCAATTTTAGTCCTTTTGTCCAAATATTTCTGTGGATATAGGCTGGTATATACATCTGGTAGTCTTCTCCAAAAGAATCATTGGGTATTTTTGTCATCTTTCATGTAGTCCCAGAGATAGTTGATTACAAAGTTATTGTTTCTTGAAAGATTTGTGATATTATCTTTCAATAACATCTAGCATAAGAAGTGTAAAAGAAACAATAACCAAATGCTTTAAGGCTTTTCAGCTTTATTCTATCATGATTTCAGGGTGTAGCTGAAGCAGATTAAAATTGTGTTGACTCAGAGTATTAAAGGACTGTATTTTTCTTAAAAACCTTCACAGATGATTTCATTCCATAAAGTTGGAAGACAGTTATCAGTTCATTTTGAAATGGTGAGAAATCTGCTAAGCGAAAGTTTATCTGACAATATCAAATTATGGAGATTTTCTTCTTTACTATTACTATAAAAAAAGAACATGAAAATAATACAAATGTAAAGAATACCTAAACTCAAGGCACTAAAAACATCAGTTTTGAATGTAAATACAATTTTGTATCAATTTTACATATTGAATATGGGTATTATATTGTTATAGTATACAATATTTTGCTACTTGTATTTTAAAACAAAAGCAAAATGAGAATAGAACTACACCATTCCCTTACAGTTTTGCAAAAGCATGTATTGTCTTTATTCCTGTACATATATGTAACATGTTTTAAGACTTGACTTTTTTGGAGCAATTTTAGGTTTACAGCAAAATTGAGAGGGAGGTACAGAAGTATTCCACACATGGATAGCCTCCCACATTATCAACTCCCACACTAGAGTGGCACATACGTTACTATTGATGAACTTACATTGACACATCATTATCATTAAAAGTCCATTAGGGCTTATTCTTGGTGTTGTACAATCTGTAGGTTTGGACAAATGTATAAAGACATGTACCTACCATTATACTACACATATATACATATACTATATATATGCATATACTATAAGTATATACTCTTTATACATAGTGTTTATATATACACATTATGTATTTTGCTATATATTATACATAGTATACATATATCCAGTATTATACATAGTGTGTATATATATACTTTCACTGTCCTAAGAACCCTTTGTTCTCTGCCTATTCATCCCTCCCTCCCTCTCCTTTATAAATGTTTATGTCCTTTGCACATAGGCAGTGTATTGTCACATCATTTTCTTTCCTATGAGATTTATTAGGTGTAGTTATTTCAGTCCAGTGGTTTTTAAGTTTTGCTTTCTTGGTGTTCTTATTTTGAAAAATAGAGGAGGGTTGAGACAGAGTAGAAATAGCAGGACTATACCAATTTTCATCTGCAACCAAGAATATGTATGACAACACTTTGCATAATATTTATACATGAACTCACATAATTTATAGAATTTAAGGCTAGATAGGACTTTGAGGGATCATCCAATCCAGTGCATGAATATGTATTTATAAACATAAAACACATATGCGCTCTCTGCTGGCTCTGGTTTGGGTATTTCAGCTTTGGAATGCTCACTCACTAGGATTAAGGTTGGGCTGGACCACCCACAAAAGCAAGGCCACCCAAGGGAAAATTCGAGATCTGGACAAGCAGAGTTGCCAGACTTGCCTGGGAGAACAGCTGGCCATCCCGGCACCTGCTGCCCAGCTCAAGACAGCTGGGGATGAGACCACGTGGGCCCAGCTGCTTATAGGATGGGCACTGACAAAGACCACTGCCGCTTGGCATCTGTCAACTCTTGCTATATTTGGCTGAGGAAGTTTGGCAGGGAGATGTGTGGTCTACCAAGTAAAATTTAGGCTGATTAGTCATAAACCAGGATCATAAAAATCATAGGCCTGGAAGGAACTTCCAGTGAAGTAGGTTTCAAACTTTGGTGTGAATTAGAATAATATTGGGAGCTTCCTGAAAATGTTCATTCCCAGACCCCACCCATTACAGAGTCTGATTCAGTGGGTCTTGGGTGAAGCTGTTTACCATTTGCATTTTTTCAGAGAGCTCCTGAGGTAGATTTAATATCTATGAACTGAGTATTTTAAAAGTTCTAAGAAATATCATCACAGTTTATGACTAATCCATCACTTGGGATGCCTGGTAAAAATAAGTATTACTAGCTCTTATCTTATTGACTCAAAAGTTAGAGCGTGAACAAATCTATCTGTAATGGTGAATTCACCACTTGCTAAACACATAAATATAAGAGGATCATTAAAAATGACTATGTTTATATTTCTTACTGGTAAAATGGAGGGGATGAGTCTTACTATACATTTAAAAATTATTTACACATGTGAGATCCGCTAGTTTTCTTTCGAGTTTCTTTCAAAAGAAAACTAGACGATCCCATATGTGTAAATAATTTAAATATTTTAGGTTTAATTTTAAAACTAGAAGATCTCTTTTGAGATGTAAACAGCCTGAGGAAACTCTAGGGATGAAGCTGTTGACTTGATGTATGCATCTCTTTGTATTTCTTTTTCTCTCAGTACTAAGCAGATCAAAAGCTTTAAGGATTTGAAATGGAAACAGAACCCTGTGTTATAATTTCAGATGTGGCAAATCAGGCTGTTCTATTAAAAATATTAGATATTTCTGTATGGCCTTAAGGGCAACCTATATATTTTACACAAGTTTCTCCAGTGCAAGAAGGAGAACAACTCTGTTATCCACCATATTTTCAGAAAATGATCTGGTCTGAGTGGCAGAAGTTCTGGGATACTGTGTTTGCATACTCCTCTCTTCTGTCTAAGGTTTTTCCTAGGCTTTAGAGCATCTATGAATTATCCAAAATTGTATTCATGTGAGTTATATTTTTCTGGAGAAATGGTACATGGCTTTCATTGGAATCTTAGAAAATGAATAGCTAAGATTGACTACATCTAATGGGACGGTAACTAAGCAGTGCAATCACCCAATACCATATTTTGTCAAGAAGGGAGGAGAAACAGCTATGTAAGACTTAAAACGTTCATGTTAGTGAATGTAATTTTTAAGCTTTCATAGTGTGATTTGTATTTTTTTTTTTCTGTCAGGCAAGTAAAATATCTTAGTGAATCCAAATATAATTTTTAGTTTATAAAATATTCTAAATGCAGCATGATGGTTTTGATATATATGCTTTGCATGGTGTGAAAGTCTGTGCAGCTAGTTGGCAGGTTCCTTCTCTTAAATTTCACCATAAAAAGGTCCTATGCATTTGCCTCCCTGTTATTTGATGTGGTTGGTTCTTATCTACTTCTCCATCTAATAATATGTGTCTCCTCCTCCCCCTACAAACATGAGCATGCATACACATTTTTAAGATCCCAATTTATCTCTCTCCCATCTTTTTATCGCTGCTATGATAGAATTTTTTCTGATTCTTACTTGGGGGAGAATGGCAGAATGGGATCCCTAAAATCAGCCAAGCCAGTACTAAATTTTAAAACAGTCCTGCTACACGGAGATGTGGAGCAGTTGAACTTCATGTGTCAGTAGTTTAAGAGTGATGGTTGTTCTGTTTGGGGAAGGAGGAGAAATGAAAGGAAGCAATCTAGTACATGAGCATGAGAGAGGAGAGAAAGAGAGAGAGAGAATGAATGTATCCAGTATTTAAGCCCATTTATGAATATTATCACTTAGTTAAATGTTCCAAAATATATGTATATATAGTAGATTCATTAGCAGGAATTGTTTTGAAGTTGTTGACATATTCTTTTCATCTGAAATCAAAATCTTAATTATTTTTATGTTGTTTTCAAGACATTTTCTAGTCTATCAAAAAACGGTTTAAAGTAAAATAAATTTTAATTCAACTCATATTCTTGGGTTTTTAGTAAATTTGGAGGAAAGCTGTTTTATTTTTGTCAAAATTCCTCAATATGAGGCACAGATTGGTTGACTTTCATTGGCAACAAGGTTAGAAGTGGGGTTATGTCTTCCAACCAGCTTTCCTTCCCAATTCTATCATGTGATATAATAAAAAATACATTCGGGCTTCTTCCTGGGTTCCTGGCATAGAGTTCTTAAAACCCTTGGAAATTCCTCAGATATAACAGTGTCTTTTGTTATTTATCACAAGCCATATGATTAAAGAGGTGGAACTTGGAGTCCCATTCCCTGACCTGCTGAGAAAAGAGGGACTGGAGATTAAATTTAATCATGTGACCAATACTTTGTTCAATCACATATACAAAAGAAAAGCCCATATAAAAACTCTGAAACAATGATGCTCAAGGATCCTCTGGGTTGCTGAACCCAGAGATGTGCTGGGAGCCTGGAAAGGATATGGAAGTTCCGCACAGGTCCTATGCCCCTAGCCTTGCCCTGTGCATCTCTTCTATTTGACTATTCCTGAATTGTATCTTCTATAGTAAAACTGTAATAATAAATAGGGCATGCCTGAGTTTTGTCAGTCATTGCAGTGAATTCTATGAAACTGAATTTCATAGAACCCTGCATTTATAGCCAGTTGATCAATTGTATGGGGGGGTCCCCATACATCAGAAGTGTGGAACTTCTGAAGTGAGGGTAGTCTCGTGAGACTAAGTCCTCAAACCTGTGATATCTGACATAAACTTTAGGTAGCTACTGTCAGAATTGAAGTGAATTGTAGGAATTCCATTGATATTAGAGAGTTTGAGTGGAAATTACATACACCACAACACATGAAATGTCTGGAAATAGAAGCAAGTCAAAGGGAGCTATGCTTTTAGCTTTCTGGCACCTTACTAATAACACCAGCCCTTTCTACCAGGATGTCTCTGCAGTCATGGGCTCTCTATTAACATGAATTTCCTGAGTCCTGACTATGTGCAAATCACTATTCTAGAACTGCAAAGGCCAGAAAGATGAATTAGACATTGCTTCTGTAATGAAGAATCTGGATTTACTAGCTAAAGAAATTCACATTCAAGAACTATACCACAAAATAGACAGATTATATGGAAAAACCAAAGTATCATAAAAGTGTGTAAAAGTGAACAGTTCCTGTAAGTTGGGAGAAAGTGAATAATAATAATAATAATAATAATAATAATAATAAACAGCTTCTGTGAAGAATGCTTATTTGGACTTGTCTTTGAAAAATTGAACCAATTAAAGGCATCCAAAGAGATACAGAAAATCTCATCACCACCAATATGTTGAAAAATTTCTCACCTATATAACACTAGGTTATATAATTAGGAAGAAATAAGTCAAGAATGACAGTTACTTTATGAAAGACAGATCCATTCAAGATACTGTTTCTTTCCATTGGTACATGCTACAGTTTTAGTGTGGCACATTGAAGTATGCTACAAATGTTTGTTAAATAAAATAATAAATAGGGGGTCGGAGCAAGATGGCCGAATAGGAACAGCTCCAGTCTCCAACTCCCAGCGCGAGCGACACAGAAGACCGGTGATTTCTGCATTTTCAACTGAGGTACTGGGGTCATCTCACTAGGGAGTGCCGGACAATCGGTGCTGGTCAGCTGCTGCAGCC
>NW_016813573.1:876656-903637 GCF_001698545.2 Rhinopithecus bieti | reverse complement strand
TTGATGGGTGCTGATGAGTTGATGGGTGCAGCACACCAACATGGCACAAGTATACATATGTAACAAACCTGCACGTTATGCACATGTACCCTAGAACTTAAAGTATAATAAAAAAATTAAAAAATAAAAAAATAATAAATAATCTTTGTTTTAAAAAGACTTGTGCAAGTGCTGTTCTGAAGCTGGTGACAAAATGGCAAGAAAAAGGAAAGACAGCATCCAAGCCCTCATCTAAGTGATGATTTGGGGTGAGATAAGCAATATTGTACTAATTATATAGATACATATAAAATTATCCCTGTTTATGCGCTATCAAAAAGAGTCTGTACTAGAGTAAAAATTGAGTGAAGGTGATGGTAGAGACTGGTTTAGTCAGGAAGGTTTATCTGAGGAAATAAAAGAGTTAACTGGGTGAATGAGGCTAGAGTTTCATGCAAAGAGACCAGGACAAGGGTGATAACAAGGAAGGTAATGGGGCGATATAAGATTGGAGAAAGAAGATCAAGACTTCACATAACAAATCATTATTTAAGACCAGAGGGAATCCATTAGTGGGTTAAACAGAAGGTGCTAGGTGACATTAGCTGTGTGTTTTTAAAAGATGCTTGATGGATCCTGGACTAGTCTTCTAATCTTTCTGTGAGTCATTTTCTTGATCTGCATAATGGAAATATTAACATTACCTTGCAGTGCTATTATGAGCATTTAGGAATAATAGATAGGCATGTTCTGAAAAATATAAAAGGGCTAGAGTAAATGATAGTTCTTTATCATTGGTTAATATTGGGGTGTCAGGAAGATTGAATGTAATCACAAATGTGTTGTTCCTGAAAAAAGTAAATGTTAAGTATGTACTTACCTCCTTCTCTTCTCTTCCTTTCACAGCTTATTGAAAAGAGCATAAGAGTTTGAGTCAGAAAATTTGAGTGAGAACTTTGATTATGATTCTCACCTTAGGCAGCTTCTTCTCTGAGGCTCAATGCCTTCTCTGTAAAATCAAAACAATGATTCCTGACATACCTACTTTAAAATCATTGACAAGCTTAAGTAAGATAATGTATCTGAAAGTTCTCATAACCTGGGAAACTTTATAGAAATAAATTGGGTTTTCATTATTTGACCTTATCTTAATATTGGCAAGCATTTCAGTCTAATTCTGACAGTAAAGCCATCAATCACTGTCAGTTTCTTCCCACTTTCATTACTTACAAATTCATCAATGTAGAGATTCCAGACTTTTGGTCAAATGTTCCCACACCTGGGTAAACCTGTCAAACTGTCACCTTTGCATCTCACCTCTTAACTTTTCTGGCCTGTAGTGCAAATAATTTTTTTTAATGCCCAGTGTTCCTCAGGAAAGGCTAAGATTTTATGCTCTTTCAGTTCAGGTGCTAAATTCAATAATATCGAAATCCGTTATTTTATCACTTTTCTTGAATTTCTGTCTTCTTTCCAGAGCTGATGTGATTTCTTCCTCAGTTAAGTTATAAAAGAACACCAGACTTTCACCTTGAAACCTAACCATTCTCTTGCTTGATATTCTGCCTATTTATCAGATGTTCTTTTAATTCTTATTTTAGGTAAAAATGTAACATGGCTGTATCATATCTCATTTACTTGATGAATAATTTATGTTTTAGTCTCATTAATTCTTTGAATTTTATTTTATCATATTACTTGGGCTTTTAACCTTTTATGAAAAAGTTAATTAAAATGTAGATACATAAAATTTTGTATTTGCTAAATGATCTTATAGCAAAAGAAAGATTAATTAAAGAACACATGTTTGTGTTCAAATTTAAATTATGATGAAGATATCTGTAAATTGAATACATTCAAAAGGGGAAGTTGTAGTGTTATGTAGTTTCAAAAATTAGAGAAACAAAGTATACAACAGTGGAGTTGTGATTTACTTTGTATTGTCTTTCCTTGAATTCCTACTACCCAAATATAAAGTTTTAGTAAAGCATTTTATAACCTCAAGAATATAAATTTATATAGAAATCTCTTATTATACTTGAGGTTATAATATTAATGCAGGAAACAGAGCCCTTAGTTTGCTATTGATTTTTTAATTTTGCAGAAAAGATAGCTTAGAAATTATTTTCATGTTTGCTCTTAGAACACAGCAGGCTCCTGTGTACATTCATTTAACACTCTGAGGAGGGAAGGATATGTCCTGAAGACATTATTTACAAAGGCAGTAAAGTTCTTCAGTAAAGACAATAAAGATGATAAGTGAAATATACAAATTTGCTAAAAAACTGAGTGGTACTGAAACCCAATTACTGTTTACAATCTTTTCATGCTTTTTGTTACCATAGGAATGTGTAACTTGTGCAGTACAATATGTGCTGATAATACTAAGGAGTTAGTGGGCATTCAATCTAGAGAAACATTTGACCTGTTTGGATCCAGTGACTAAATCTATTTTTCCCCTTTATTGTAGCGATGGAAGACAACCAACAAGGAATCTTGGGATCCGTCTCCCTATACCAATAAGCTTTACTGATCCCAGAGGTCAAAATTGGAGTTGGCTTCTGATATGGTTTGGCTGTGTCCCTACCCAAATCTTACCTTGTAGTTCCCATAATCCCCATGTGTTGTGGGAGGGAGCTGGTGGGAGGTAGTTAAATCATGGGGGCAGTTACCTCCATGCTGTTCTTGTGATAGTGAGCGAGTTCTCATGAGATCTGATGGTTTTCTAAGGGGCTTTTCCCCTGCTTTGCTCAGCACTTCTCCTTGCTGCCACCATGCAAAGAAGGATGTGTTTGCTTTCCCTTCCACCACGATTGTAAGTTTCCTGAGGCCTCCCCAGCCCTGTGAAACTGTGAGTCAACTGAACCTCTTTCCTTTATAAATCACCCAGTCTTGGGTATTAGCAGCATGAGAAGGAATTAATACAGCCTCTTTTTTTCCTCTTTAGCTCTCTGTTATTCACTCTTACCACTACCTCCAATTGTACAAACAATAAAATAACTCACATTCAAAAAACTACTTTGTACTGGACACCTGCTATATGCCTTATGTTTAGCCCTAGTAATAATACTTTGATATTAGTACTATTATTAGTTTCATTTATATTCATAGGAAACCAGAAATTATGGAGTTTAAATAAGTTTCTAAGGATCACATAACTAGGAAATGGTGGAGCTGGAATTCAAACCCAGGTTATTGTATGCCAGGAAAATTAAATTGAGGCAAGAATGACATAATGCATCAAAGGAAGCCACCAATAACTAAAAGAGCAAACAAGAAAGAGATTTAGAGACTGCCTGGAAAACAAAACAAAATAAATAGAAAAACAAAACTTTTGCTCTTAACATGGGATAGAATCATTTTTGTAATTGATCCACTAATTTTTTTATAATAGATGAAAAGTTAATGAACCACAATGAAAGAATATTTGAAAAACACAGTCATGTATTTGGAAATAGCATGACACATAGCAATACCTGAGTAGAGGATGTCACAGTTTCCTTCTTTGAAGAGTATAAAGGAAATATAATACAAGTCTCTGAGTTTGAAATTGTGGAGGTTCATGTGAAGATAAACTCCATTACTGTTCTACAATTCTTCTATTAAAACACAGTCATAGAAAGGGGCAAATAAAACCTTGCAAAGGTGGCTGCATGGACTAGAAATTTTGATCTTCAATATAAAGCTGTAAATATGGTAATGCCTGTCAAGAAAATTTAACTTAAGCCACAAATAATTTCATATAGGGGGAAAAGGAAGGCACCAGTAACTAAAATAGGAGCTTAGAGGCTAATCACACTGGTCTGAATGCTGGTGAGAATTTGAGAGTCCTCCAAAATACAATAAAGAGCAGCCCCACCGTAGGGCTGTGTAAGTTGTTGCATGAATGAAAGCCATGTTTCATGAACTCTATTTCATAAGTGGAAACTGGGAATTAGACTAGCTCTCTTGCCTCTCATTAGATGAAATGTTGGAACTTTTGATCCAAATTAGAGGTATACTTAAGACATATCTTTCTTAAGAAATGGACATTAATAGAACCAATCAACAGTTTTAAAGAAATGCATTCAATTAATGGAACTATTTCTGGTGAAAGGTGATACAGGCTTTTGAGAGATTTAAATGTTGATCACTTTCTTTTAATAGTTAACTTTGATATAATTTCACCGATAAGAAATCTAGGAACTGAGAGACGGTTTGTTATAATTTTGTTCTTTTACATTTGCTGAGGAGTCAGGGAACAACAGGTGCTGGAGATGATGTGGAGAAATAGGAAAAATTTTACACTGTTAGTGGGACTGTAAATTAGTTCAATCATTGTGGAAGACAGTGTGGCAATTCCTCAAGGATCTAGAACTAGAAATACCATTTGACCCAGTCATCCCATTACTGGGTGTATATCCAAAGGATTATAAATTATGCTGCTATAAAGACACATGCACAAGTATGTTTATTGTGGCACTATTTGCAATAGCAAAGATTTGGAACCAACCCAAATGTCCATCGATGATAGATTGGATTAAGAAAATGTGACACATATACACCATGGAATACGATGCAGCCATAAAAAAGGATGAGTTCATGTTCTTTGTAGGGACATGATGAAGCTCGAAACATCATTCTCAGCAAACCATCGCAAAGACAAAAAACCAAACACCGCATGTTCTCACTCATAGGTGGGAATTGAACGATGAGAACACCTGGACACAGGAAGGGGAACATCACATATTGGGGCCTGTTGTGGGGTTGGGGGAGCAGGGAGGGATAGCATTAGGAGATATACCTAATGTAAATGATGAGTTAATGGGTGCAGCACACCAACATGGCACATGTATACGTATGTAACAAACCTGCACACTCTGCACATGTACCCTAGAACTTATAGTATAACGATAAAAAAAAAAAAAATCTAAGAACTCTGAGAAATCAATTTATGTTTTCATCAAGGTTTTAAAATAACCTTAAGTTTATAGAAAGTGTGATTCCAGCAAATAATAAATATTTACTTGTAGTATTCTGAAATTTCCAAGAGAAGTTATTCGTTATTCTGTTACAGAAAGAACAGTGGACTGAGAAACAGATTGTGTTTGTTCCAGGTAGGGCTTTGTCTCATTTGGATATGTGGTAGTAAGTGAGTCACATCAACCTCTTGGGGCTAATTTTCTCATCTGTGAAAAAGTGAGAGTACTTTTTAGGTCATCAGTGAGGAATTTTTTTTTCTAAGATTGTACAAAATTCTTCATTGTTATTTATGAGTTGAAAGTTAATAATTTGCATGGATCATTTTCTGTTTGATAAAAAGTACTGTTACCAAAAAGATGATTAAAATCATTTTGAAATTCTTATATAGTAAACTCGAGCAGCAGATGCCAGTTATTAATTGTTCTTGGTGGCTCACAGTGAGTTTCAAAGGACAGAACTAGAAGCCATCACAAACAGTATTGGCATATTTAACTAGCAGCTCTGTTGATATTTGATTTTGCAAATTCACATTAATGGGGACACCTGTTTAGAATATCAGATACTACTGTGCAACCCTGTGGAAAGAAACAACAGAAAGAAAATTACTGCTAACATTTAATTGGAATGAGTGTTACTAACTGCATAAGCACTCTGTGGTCAATAATTTCAGTCACAGCTGGAAAATAAATTGAAGAGACTGCATTAAGCAGTGATTGTGCTAAAGTAGCTTGCTGTGTTCTTGTAAACAAGCATCAACTGATTTTTTTTTTTTCTTATTCCTTTTGCATCATTGGTTCTCAAACATGGCTGTGCATTGTTGTTACCTGGGGACCTTTAAAAAGCCCCCATTTCCCAGACTGCACTTCCATACAAATTAAAGTTGAATTTCCAGGCCTGGACTTCAGGCATTAGTGTTTTTAAAATTCCACACAGTATTCCAATGTCTAGAGTTGTTTGAGAACCACTATTCTACATAAACAAATTGTTTTTATATTCAAAGCTCTTATAAGGCTTAAAATGGGATTGATATAAGAAAAGTTAAGGTCTATAAAAATTAAAATACTCATGATTTCAAGACCAGTGGAAATTATTATTCAAGACATTTGTTTCCAAAATGTCAGTAGTAGATGTTATATTTTCACATAATTATTTCATTCACATTAATATTTCTCTACTATGATACTATAATAAATACAGATATTAGCTTCATGGAAAATCTTAGAAATTTCATTTTATTTAATTCAGCCTTATAGAAATTTGACTCATGTTTACTAACTAACTCTGAAATGCACTTAACTTTTCAATTTGTCATTAAAGTTCTTAGTTTTGCTAAGTCCACCTGAATATGTTCATTATTAATCTGAATCTTTTGATTTAACTCCCATATTTCAAGCTGTCTGTCTCTTGTCCATGGAAGACTTCCAGGTCTCCAACTGCTGGCTTTGCTTTCTTCCAAAAAGATTGTCATCTCCATTTGCTTCCTTTAATGTAAGTTCAAATTTTAGTTAAATCAGACACACCAGAAACTTTAACATTTTTTGCATATATATATATTTTACTATTGTGGCCTGTGATTCCTGTATTAAATCAATTATTTCCCTTTTAAAAATATATCCAAAGAATCCGTTTCATTTGCTGTACCTTTTCAAACATCTGCATATCCTGGGTCTCAATGTCCTCATGTTTCAAAGCAGCTTTGTTCTGAAATCCTGCTTTCCACAACTATGTCTTTTTTTCCCCAAGTAATTCCAATTCTTTCATTTACTTTTCCTTTCAAATTCTATTTTAGGTTCAGGGGATACATGTACAGGTTTGTTACATAGGTAAATTGCATGTTGTGGGGATTTAGTGTACAAATTATTTCATCACCCAGGTGATGAGTACAGTATCCAATAGGTGGTTTTTGACGCTTACCTATCTCCCACACTCCCTTCTCAAATAGACTTCAGTATCTATTATTCTCATCTTTATGCCCATTTGTACTCAGTATTGAGCTCCCACTTATAAGTGAAAACAGGCGGTATTTGGTTTTCTATTCCTGTGTCTATTTGCTTAGGATAATGGCCTTCAGCTTTATCCACACGGCTGCAAAGGACATGATTTCTTTCTTTTTTATGGCTGTATAGTATTCCATGATGTATATGTACCACATTTTCTTTATCTAGTCCTCTATTGATGGGCATCTAGGTTAATTCCATGTTTTTGCTATTGTGAATAGTGCTGTGATGAACATGTCCGTGCATGTGTCTTTATGGTATAATGATTTACATTTTGGGGGTATATACCCAGTAACAGTATTGCTGATTCTAATGGTAGTTCTATTTTAAGTTCTTTGAGAAATCACCAAACTGCTTTTCACAGAGGCTAATTTACATTCCCATCAGCAGTGTATGAGCATTCCCTTTTCTCTGCAATCTCACCAACATCTGTTGTTTTTTGACTTTTTGGCAATAGCTCTTCTGGCTGGTGTGAGTTGGTATCTCATTTTGGTTTTGATTTGCATTTCCCTAATGATCAGTGATACTGAGCATTTTTTCATACGCTTTTTGGCCACATGTATGTCTTCTTTTGAGAAGTGGCTGTATCTTTTGCCCATTTTTTAAATAGGGTTGTTATTGGCTTGTTGATTTACCTCCATTATTAATACATCAAGTTTAGATTCACATTTACTTTTAAAAGATAGTAATTCATTTTCTTTTTTCTTTTTATATATTTTTTTGAGACGGAGTCTCGCTCTGTCGCCCAGGCTGGAGGGCAGTGGCCGGATCTCCGCTCACTGCAAGTTCCGCCTCCCGGGTTTAGGCCATTCTCCTGCCTCAGCCTCCCACAGGTGCCCGCCACCTCACCCGCCTAGTTTTTTGTATTTTTTTTAGTAGAGACGGGGTTTCACCGTGTTAGCCAGGATGATCTCGATCTCCTGACCTCGTGATCCGCCCGTCTCGGCCTCCCAAAGTGCTGGGATTACAGGCTTGAGCCACCGCGCCCGGCGATAGTAATTCATTTTCAAGTTTTACTTATAATGTTACTTCTAGAGGACGTTTTAACTAATATTTCTTATTTCTACAGCTATATTTTTTTAAATGAGAATTCACAATGTTGTTTTATTTGCAAGTATTTGAAATGGAAAAAGAGAAAGAATACTTGATTTTCAGAGTAAGTTGTAGTTAAAATTAAGTACCTTTGAAAACCAAGAGTTGATAAACTGGCCCAACAGTAGAAAAGTGACCTGAACACAAACAAAAAATAGTCGTGAGCTAGAAGACAGGACTTTTAATTCAAAAACTTAACTGGGAATAAAAAAGAAGCATCTAGATTCTTCAAATAATTTTATTAGATAATCTATTCTGAGGAAGTCTTGGAAGAAAAATTAAACAATTTAGAATCAAAAAATAAGAAATACTTTGACAGAAATAGCTGGCCATTATGAAATTAAATTATGATTGTTCAAATGAAGGAGAATTTATAAGGTAATGTGATGCCCGTTTGACAGTAGACAATCAGTAGTGATATTAAAACCACATTGTCAATTCAGCAGCCATACACTCCCCATTCATTCCTAATTAGCTTCTAAGTAATATACAACAACTAATGAACAACATTCATTTGTTTTATTAATAATAATTTCTTTGGCTATTTTCTGGTCAATGAGGTCAGAAGGATTGGGCACATTGAATTGCAAATCACTCAAGGGCCAGAAACAAATATCCTATGACTTATGTATTTTTCATGAGAATTGGCAGAGCAGAGATTTTTGAAAACACTATCTTTAACTATCTTTTATTGATTTTCCCCATTAGAAGTTACTCCACTCCTTGTTCAATTAATGGGTCTTTCCCCTTCAAGATGGCATGTTTCTCACAGTGCTTTGAGTTTTATCTTTTTTAAAAAAACTCAGAAGCATGAAGGAATGTCTGCAGTGCATTTCTCTTCTGACTAGTCCACCGTGGCCAGGCACTGTACCCTCAGGGGAGCAACATTAGGGGAGGAAGATATTAAACCTTTTCTATTTCCCTTTATCGAGGGTTTTTCTTCCTTTACATGTAATTATCACCCAGAGTGGAGAATTATATAATTATATAAATACAAGAGGCCTAAGAAATAAAATATTCAATAGTAGACAACCCAAATTTGGGAAAGCTCCGGATATAGCATATCTGTAAAAATCAAAAGTGCTTATTTCTGCAGGATATTGCCCTTATCAAACAGCTTTTAAATAAATTATCTCCTTTGATTCTTATGCAAACGTCTTGAGATGTAGGGCATGTTTTTTATGGCCATTTTATAGATCTAAAACTATAGAAAGGTTAGGAAAACTACTCCCTGGTCCTAAAGCAGTAGTTGTGGCATGGGGCCTCATATTCCAATTCTGGATTGTTTTTCTCAAGTTCTTTCACTGTGGCATGCAATACAGCAGTCTGTGCCTGTCACTAGAAGTCAGTAGAAATGAAGGTGAGTCTATTAGACTATGTGTCTGTTAATCTCTAGGTGTATCTATGAGCCTGTTGTGGCTAAATCTCATAGAAATTTTATCAACAGGAATAACTAAAAGCATATATTTTTTCAGAGATTATGAAACTCTGTGAAGCAAGGATTAAAAAAAAAGATTCAAAATACATTCTGAGGAGTAGATCCTTCTATGGTAACACTGCATTCCAAATGTGCGAAAAAGACAGGGAAAAACATGAACTGCAATAAATTATGGCTAAAGTGAGTTAGCTTATTAACTTCCTTTCTCTGTTTCCTGGCGACTGGCAGCTAGCAGTTCTTAGAAGTTTTCAAAACCTGGGAATGATAGGCATCCTCAAGTTCAAAGACTCCCTTGAACCTTTTGGGCCCACCACTGCAGCTAGAAGTCCTGTTGAAACAGGCTTCCCTGGGTAATTTCCAACACAGTTGGATACACAGCACTGTGAGAATTAGCTCCCTTAAGGTTGTTCATCACTGACATTCTGGTCTTGACTAGATTTGGGGAAACAATGGCTGCCTGTGAAACTGGCCTGGGGCATGTACACCTGGCATCTCTAACCTGAGCCACCTGACCCTGGTCACTACCACAGTACTCAGAATCTCTCCTCTACGCAGGTGTCAGGCCCCTCCTGCTGGCATGCCTTACACATAATTAGAAAACACATCTCTACAGACAGCTTGAAGGGGATTTTCCCTTAGAGAAGAAAACCCTTGCCACCTTTTTGAAAAATCCAAATCCAGAAAACTTTTTTTCTTACACAAGTCAATTCCCTTGAGATAGATTGTCATAATTGATATTAAATCATACAAATATTAAAGATCCATATGTTCGCAGTAATTGGCTAAGTACACCCGTATTTAGGAAGAGAGAACTCTGCTGAGAAATCAAAGATGTTATGGTCTTTTCTTGATTGTTTCTAGTGAAAATGAAATTGGCAGAGACAGCTTTACTCCTATGGGAATTATTTTAGTGAGGAAGGTGGGTATGCTGAGCAAGAACGATCTTATCTGAAAGATGAAACACTGCTAACAAAAAGTCCAACTTTTGCTTCTTAGTTCTTTGAAAAATAGCAAGGAGTTCTGTAAGCAACTCTTGGTGGGGCTCATCAAATAACAAAATTAGTGGCTTGGTAACGTTTTAATAAAGCTCATCTGCCTCTAACAGGACCCAGGTTTTAGAAGCCAGTTGCTGAGTGCTTCATTAGAGTTCACACACAGATCATGCCTCGCCAGAGGTAGTTTAGCTAAGACCAGAATCTGAAAGAGGTTATATCATAGGAACACTGGCTCTTGCTCAGAGCAGGTCCAAATATTAGCTATGAGAGAGTAGTCTTTGAGCCCACAAGGACCTTCACCTCAATGGATCTCAGGCCAAGGACGCTTCAGAAAAGAGATTGCTGAAAAAGGGACTGATTGCTCCAATGTCTAGCTCACTGTTAATTGGATTTGTGTCCAGATCAGTCTTTCCTTCTATGTCCTTATGTAATCCCAGATGATGACAGAATTGATTTATGGTCATGAGAGATCCTTCTCTACATTTGATACTAGAAATTGGCAGCTGCTCTGAGAATCCTGAGAGGCAGAGTGACTTGAACACGGATTTGGGAAATTTATAAATTCTTCTGCTGGGAGAATGATAGAGGGATATTAAATATCTTACAGAAAGTATAAGATACCTTGTCATCTTTCTACAGACTAGATGGCTTAAATGTGATGTGTTGACGTCTCTTGAAAGGCAGGTGTATGTATTTCCAGTGTCTTTCAGTGAGAAATGTTCCTTATTCTTTTAGCATATTTTGCATCATTACCATAATAGTTTTCCTTCAGTCAAAACTACTTATTAAAAATTTATTTAAAAATAATTCAAAGTGATTGTTGGAACTACAAAAATGAGCAATATTATTTTATGGTTCCTATATTGAGATGCTTAAGTTTAGTTTGCCAAGTAGCCTGAAAGATCACTTGTTCTTGTGTGCTTTATAATCCACTCTTTAACACATGTGGGACTGAAGTTTGGAGCCAAAATATTTTTTTGCCCTTACTGTTAATTCATTTGCAATTCTAGACCTCCAATTGAGGTGAAACAACTTGCTTGTTGTTCTTCAGAATCTTTCAGTTTTGTGAAAGATAATGGTAAAAACAGACCCAACTAGCCCAAATATATCAATATACAATGTTGTAAAGATTTGTTTTCTGCTTATTATGCTAGATTCAAACATACTTCTTGAAGAGCATGTTTCTTACCACGTTTTCATCAGAGTTCACATGAAGAAACATCATTTGATTCTTTAATAAAGTGGTGTGTTTCTCTCAGGGTATAAACTGAATTAGTTCAATGCATTTCTTGATTTATCTGGAAGCAGTTTTTTCCTAGGCTAACATATATAGAGACACCGCCCCACCCCCCACCCTGCCCCATGCACACATGTTCCTTTTCACTCTTAGGCTTTTATTCCTTGTTAGAAATTTTATAACGAATATAATAAATATTTAAATTTTCCTGAATTATTGTTTCTGCAACTAGAATGCAAGTTCCATGAAGGTAGGGAGTGTTGTCTATTTTGTTTATCATTGCTCGCCAATACCAAAAATGTACTTTGTCCATTGTAGATGTTCAATAAACATTGGTTCCATGAATATGTGACTATTCCTGAAACCTGAATTCACTGGACAATGGCACAAGCTCTCCACCAGTTTTCGGTTTATGTATCTGGACAGTTATTATAGCTCTAAATTAAACAGCAGAGAAAGATTGGTTTATTCCACTAAAGAACCAATAAAATATAATAATTAGGGTTTTTCAGGAAAAATATGATTGAAAGTTGAGCCTTCCTTCAAAGAAACTGAATTAGCTATGTCAATTATGTATTGAGATTTAAAATGAGTTGCATATTATGGCAACTTTCTTTTTAAATGGAGCCATTGCATCAATATAAACTTCATGGCTAAAAGTCACAATAAGATATCTTGCTAACACATTTGAAATCTGACTTTTCCCCCATTAAGATATATCCAAATAATAGATAATATTTAAAAGGTATAAAGTTTAATTGTTTCAAGCAATACAATGAGACTGTTCAAAAGTATTTAAGGTAAACACATATTTAAGTATCAAAGAATAAAATATTTTGGTATATGCTTATTCAAATTTAACTCATAGTACAAATCTGGTTAAAAGAAAGGGAGTACTGTAAATGAAGGGTAATTAAGGCACTACATTCTGCAGAATTGGATTCTACTCCATTTTGAAACAAAATGTTGTTAATTGAATCAAAATCACAGCACAGAGAACAATAATGCATAACATGTGAAGTCAGATTTAGAATCCAAATGCAAAGTATTGTTTTCCTGTTGCTGTTTTTGTTTTGTTTTGTTTTTTGTTTTGATTTTAGTGTTAATTGTTTAGTAAGTAAAGCTTAGAAAACTAAGAAAGTAATAACTATAGACATTGAATTTGCTTGACATTCCTATGGTTCTCACATATATTTACAGTAGTTTTATCACAATACAGAGTTTCTCTAATGGCCACAGAGCCACTCATTTGAGAGACCTTTTATGTAAAGGCAATATTTTACTTACTTGTAGCAGCAACTTTGCAGCTGCTTTCTTCATACACATTCTGTAATTACTGAATTTGGGAAACAATCTATCACTAAAATTAAGAAAATGACCCCAGCATATATTCACTAAAAAGTCAACAGCATTTTTTTTTTCTCATGAATCTACTTACTATAATTGTTGGAAATATGGCTTACTAATAATTCAGAAAAAAGCATTAATTCAAGGAGAGGCTGAGTAAAAATGTTCCTCCCAGGGCTGACAAATCTACACTTGCCTCAACAATCTGAATATCCTTCCCATAAAGAATAATAAAATAACTATGGCTAACTGATTTACAAAGAGATTTTGGAAGCAGGACATTCTTTCTGTCCTGGAACAAACCTTTTCGAATGCATCCAGTCACATCAACGGAGAAGTATTTGTCAAGGGCATTTTTTTTTTTTTTTACATATTAAGATGCTATTCCTTAAAGTGTGATACAATTAAAATGATGCAGAATGAATTATGAAGTGGTGCAATATTTGCTTTTATCTTTTCAGTCCCAATTTAAACTCTGCTTTACTTTGATAATAGTTAAATACTGCTAAATAGAGAAATTTGAATATAAAATTTCACCACCTGATTACAATTAATATTGTACACATATGTGAATAGTTTTTGACTTTTTTGTCCTTGTGTGGCACACAGCATGGGACTATTGTTCTGAGAAGTAAACCCTCAATGGAATTTTTTTCTGCCTACCTTTTGCTATGTACAAAATAAGATCATCAGTTTTTTACTGAGATCCCTCTCTGCTTTTATCTTCTTCTTTTCTTCTAGTTATGTTTCCTGCTATTCCAAAATTCAGAAAGGAACAATTCCCAAAAATGTGTTCTGAGATGATTCTTCATGCTTTTTTAAGCGTTATTTTCCTATAATCCTAGGCTAGAACATTACAAGAATCAATGTGTAACTAATACTTGGGGGAAAACATTAATTTCTACTACTAGCTTTGTAGGTTTTACATAATTCTTTATGGCACCTAATTATTATTCTCGTCACCAGGACAATATTGTTCTAAACCTTTTCTGCCTCGAGCATTGAGGATCTTTCAGTCATACCGATTAAACAGCTTTGTTTTATGTGCAAGTGGCACATGTCTTATGTGGATTTTGTGAGAGAATGGACAGGTTTTCAAATTCATTATTGTGCTTCTGTGGCATTAAACATTTTCTAATTATATTCTCCTCTGATTTAAAAGAAAGCAGTAATGGTTTTAATACAAAGAAATTATTTATAAATTGATAGTTCAGAAAAGTATATGAGAAATATGGTTGTTTCCATTCCTTATTATTAGAAAGAGGCTCACACAAACCATTGATATTGAAGTAATCAGATGCTACCTATATCATCTATGTCTTTTCTGTATGTCAAATTGTCCCATATAGCAAAAATTATCTATAAATAAATTGTCAGAAAGAAATAAAATAATTTAGGAAAATGTTTCCTACAGCAAAACAGTCTTTGTAAATATTGCCTTTCTCATTCCCCTTCTCAGAACCTCACTGTCTAGCAAAGAATGATGTGCAAATGATTTCCTAACATATATCACAATTGGTAAGTGAATTAAGGAATAATACTTTCTGATCATGTCATATTCGGCATTTTTCAGGTGCAGGTAAAAAATAGCATCAACAATCAAAACTTTATAATGTTAAGTTTCAGTACCACCAGGGATTCTGGTAAAATATCAGCATAAACAAAGTAATGAACAGGTTTGTGTTTGAAGTCAGAAAAAAATCTATATATCCTGAATTTTCTAAATATTTCTTTTTGATGAGAAGTTTAGACATGGTGGGAATAATTTTTCCTTCAAGTGCTCTTATAAATCTATATTTTCTTTGTCTTTGAAAAACTATTTTGGAATTATTAAATTGCAGCTGCAGAGGAAAGTGATTTCAGCAATACTCCACTCTGTATGCTGTCTAGAGACTCAGTCAACGGGGGATTCACATACTGTGATATCAGGGATCTGATCTGAGGATCTGAAGAGGGAGACCTGGGAGAGGAAAGGATCCAGTGCTTGCTCATACATTATTTTAAAACCTTTATTAACACTTTAGATGTTAGAGTAATGAGAATGAGGGAAAATACCTTTGTCTCTAGTACATAATGAGTCTATCCCTTAACAGACTGGTCATGCACAATAAAACATAATTGTGGTTTACTTACATACGTCAACCAATATTTCCCCAGGCTGCTTTGTGTGTAGGGAAGAGATGAGCTTTTGGAAATTAGGAAGGTACTAGTAAGTAGGAGAGCTTGCAAACTGTCCCAATTGCAATAGAACTTTATTTCAGTCCATGTTGGGTTCTAATAAAAGTACTCCCAGTGGGCCCAATTCTACAGCTTCCTGCCATAAAACATCTACATAGGTTGCAGGAAGCATCAAGAGCAGAAGCCCCTTGAAAGGAAAGAGTCAATTAATAACATATCTACAGAACCTCTCAGTATCAAGAAAACATACACCTGAACTTCCACAGCTGGTGAAACCAGAGATGCATCAGAATGCCACAGCTCTGTGTTTGTGCCCTGGACACATAGAAAGAAGGGTATATATTGATGAATAATTTCCACTTCCCTTTACTTCCCTATTTTTGTCTTTAATACTCTAGGCAAGGGCAGCATTAAAAAAGCAGAGCCAATAATGACTTATGAGGTGCGATTAGAAGGGGAGAGAGAAATGGACCCTCACCTTTAAATGGACCCTCCTTAAGTTGTTTGAACTTTCCCATATTAAATTCTTCCTAAAGTACCTTCATAAAAGCTGATCATTTAAGCTGAGATTGGTACCTTTTCAGAAAGCCAACGCATTGGTTTACCCCCACTTGTGGCTGCCATATTCAGTGTCTGGTAGAATGGAGATCAAGTAGAGAGAGTTTAATGAAGCAGTAAATTGGGAGACTGTGCGTTATCCTAAACCAGGAAGAATATGCAGACGGCTGCTCCTCCCATACAGGGCTGTCTCTAAGCACTGGGTCTCTGGATTTTAGAGCAAGAACTAAACAGAAAGGTGGTTGGATCAAACCTCACCAGCATTCTGCCATTGATTGGGATCAGCCCTGACTAGAGGCATTTGGCAATGGTAGGAGACAGTTATTTTACTGAATCGAAGACAGAAAATATAGTAGCAATGCTTGAAATGTCTATGTAGAGTCCATACTTAGCCCACCCAATTATGTCAGCGTTTACTGCAAATTTTAGTAAAACAATTAAGGCTTTTACTCCAGTAAAACAACTTCCTTAAAAGTTATCAATGGCCTGATAATTAGTATATTTAATCATCTTTTCATTCTTCATTGTTTTGACCCATACAGTTTTATCCTTTACATTTTTTGATACTTCAGTGCCTTTGTCCATGAAAAGTGCCAGAGAGAGAGTGTGTCTTGAGTCTTGACTCAAAAGTTTAGTGACCTCATGAATTTAAAACTACAAATTACTTTTCTCCTATGCATCAGAAGACAGTTGCCCTAAGGCAACCTGATGCTTACTGCTAAAAAAAAAAGAAGCTATTAATTAGGCAATTGATTAAGAGAAGAAAAAAGGAAGACTTTTTGCAACATACTCAGAACATATGTACATCTGTCCATTTGTTGATGGACTCCAGAAGAGTTTCCTTCTTCTCTATGCACAACTCAAAGTTAAAAATAGGTGGAGATCAACTTCTAACCTGATGGGTGTATTGTTGTTGCCTTTCTTCCACTGGTGAAATATATACAGTGATAGATAAATTATTTACAATCTTTATTTTCTGACATTTATAAGCAGTGTTCCTAATACTTTTAATAAGGGTTAGTCTTCTCTTTTAAGGTGTTTGGTTTTGAATTCAGAATATGTGGATTTATATGATTCTGGAACATCTCCAGATTTACAAATTCTTCATTGCATTACAGCTCTTTAGAGGTAAGGGTGTGAAAGGATGTGTAAAGATTTGGTGAGTAGCCTGAGTCATTCCAATGGAAATATTCTCCTTATAGTATTTTGGCATAAAGTGAAAATGCCTCAGGCCTGGGCCTTGAGTTTTGATTAAAATGAATGTAATATATAGGGGCATCTTTAATCATTCACCTGAGCCCTATATTTTCCGTAAATACTTATCATAAAATGGGAATTTCCTAATGCATGCTGAATTAGGAAACTATAGTGCAGGTGTGATATCTGAGAGAGGCCTTGGTGAAGCAGAAAGTGAGGACCAAACTATCTCACTACCACTACTTCCCAACTTAAGCAGGTAGAAGGCAAAGAATTTTCTTAGGTTAAGTGAAATTTCCCAATTCTCTACTATAGCTGAGCCTCTGAACCAGTGGTATAAAATCTTAAAACTGGAGCCTATGACTAGATTCTGCCTTTACTAATTGGCTTTTGCTCTTTCAACTCTGTTTATGATTTTATGAGAACTGTACTATACATGTTACCTAATCTTTTTTATTGTTCTTGTATTTTGTAATTTTTTTGTTTGGATATGTAACACATATACAAAAAAATGTTGAAATTTTATATATGTATCTACTGACTTCACCACAGCCTGGATTAAGATGTAGAACATGAAGTATATCACATGAACTTTCCTCATGTCCGTAGTCAATATCAACCCATTAAAGATAACTCTTATTCTGATTTTTATTACTACTAGTTCTACTTTTTTTCCAAATTTTATATAAATAGAAATTTATAGTATATGCTCATTTATGTTGTGGTTTCTTGGGCCAAATTATGCCTGTAGTATTCAGCTATAATGTTGTGTGTGGCAGTTTTTTGTTTTGTTTTGTTTTTAATCACTGGGTAGAATTCTACTATGAATATATCACAGTTGACTTATCAATTCTACTGTTGAAAGACGTGGTTGTTTCCAGGTTTTTGATAATTTTAACAAAGCTATCTTGAACATTCTAGTACATGTTCTTTGGTGCACATGTGCACTCATTTTTCCTTGGCATACATCTGGGAGTGAAATTTGCTGGGTCATAGGACAAGCAGTGATATGTTTTGGCTCTGTGGCCCCAGCCAAATCTCATCTCGAACTGTAATTCCCACTTGTTGAGGGATGGACCTGGTGGAAGGTGATTGGCTCATAGGGGTGGTTTCCCCCATGCTGTTCTCATGAGATCTAATGTTTTTATAAGGGGTTCTTCCCCTTTGCTCTCTGCTCACACTGTCCCCTGCTGCTTTATGAATAAGGTGCCTGCTTCTTCTTCTACCATTATTGTATGTTTCCTGAGGCCTCCCCACCGTGCAGAACTGTGAGTCAATTAAACCTCTTTTCTTTAAAATTACCCAGTCTTAGGTAGTATCTTTATTGCAGTGTGAGAATGGACTAATTCAACTAACTGGACAAAGACTAACCTGGACAAAGAATTGAGAGCTCTGAACTGAAATTAAACATGATAATTTATATACCATTGGCATTAGATTATGCCAAACAGTTTTTCAGCGTGGTTGTACTATTTTATAATCTCATTAGCAATACACAATGATCTGGTTGCTCTACATCCTTGCCAAAGTTTGTGTATTTCAACTGTTGTGTTGCATGTGGCAGTTTTTCCTTCTTAATTCCTGTGTAGTGTTGTACTATGAATATTCCACAACAAATAAATCCATTCTGCTGTTGAAAGATGTGTGAATCCTTAGCCATTATGGTGGGATATAATGGTATTTCTCATGGCTTCAGTGTTTCATTTCCCTGAGGATATATGATGTTGAATACTCTTCTTGTATCTTTTGCGAGTATGAGAACATGCCTAAAATATATGAATGTTTTAGGTTGAATTGTGCTCCCCCCTCACTCATATGTTGAAAATCTAGCAGTAAGTACCTCAGAATGTGACCTTATTTGGAAATGAGGTTGTGGCAGATGTAATTCTTTATATTAGGGTGAGGTCATACTGGAGTATGGTGAGGCCCTGCCCCAATATTACTGGTGTCCTCATAAAAGGGAATTTTGGACAAAGGGATGCAAACATGGAGGAAGTCATCTAAAGATACACAGGAAGAAGACGGTCATATACTAGTCAAGGAAAGAGTGCTGGAACAGATCCTTCTCTCACTGTCCTCAGGAGGAATTTACACTGCAAACACCTTGATTTCAGACTTCCAGCCTCCAGAACTGTGTGACTGTACATCTTTGTGGTTCTAAGTAACTCAGTTTGTGGCCCTTGTTATAGTCATTCCAGCAAAGTGATAAGCAATTGTCTCCTCATCACTTCATCCTACAATAGGACTACTACTCCTATTGATGAGGTGTTACCTCTTTCTTCAAAGTAAATGTCACTTATATTGCAGCCTGAATGGCAGCATTATTGCTCATTGCTTTCTGTTTCAGCATTCTCTTCAGGATACATTTTGGAGCCTGCCATGACAGAAGTTAATTTGGGGATGAAATAGGATGGAGTTGAACATCACAGATTTTCATGTAAAGCATTAATGGAGAAGAAAACAATTTGAGAGTTAATTAACCCCTTTGCTAAAACAAGTCTCAAAGTAATGTTCCAACTTTGTTTTCTGCTTTGCCAAGCTGATAAAGGAAAATAAAATTTCTGTCTGGCCTTTATTGAGAACAACTTGCCTTTCACAGTGCACTAAGCATATTTGTGTGCCTCACTAACTAGAAAGTTGATGTAAATGAAATAAAATTTTTAAGTCTGGAATGAGATTCATGAGGGTTTATATATCAAAATATATACTTTACCTAGTAGATTTAAACTTGAATTGGAATTCAAACAATTCAATTTTTTTTTTCAGTTCTGCACTACATTTGCCCAAGTGATCTGCCTGCACTGTAATTTTCACTCTAATATTATCTGACTCAGTGAATTAGAGATTGTAAGTAAAGCAAATGAAATATGAGAAAAAGCATTTCTCTCAAAGGAATGTAAAATTTATAATAGAGGTGCTTAGTAAAACAGCACACTTAATAGCATTGTATAAATATACCTTTTCATATTACAGTTGGGAAAACATGCCTTGATAGCATTTGTTTCTGAGATACTTGCTACATTGCTAGAAAATAACAGCTGGAGCAACTTAACAGCCAAGGATGACACTGTGACCATCTGTGGTGGTGAATACGTTCCTAGGCAGGGGGTGTGCAAATGCATAACTGGTGGAAACAGATGACTTTTTTATTTTTTTCCTCTTTTTTCTCTTTTGAAATAAATATATTATATTAGAGAAATTCAACTGACCTTGATACGCAGTTTAGAAAAAACTAACCTGGACAAAGAACTGAGAGCTTGGAACTGAAATTAAAAGTGATAATTATCTTCATTTATTTTCTAAACCAGAGTATCTGAGGGAAAGGCAGCAGGTTAGTACATCTGTATTTATGAAGCACTGACTGGGAAAACTATGCTATATAAAAAGGTCAACTTTCTTTCCTATCAACAACTCAAGACTGTTCTTTAGAAAATGGCCTGAAGTGCATCCTGACATTACCCGATGCGCAAACGGGCAGTGAA
Source organism: Rhinopithecus bieti (assembly GCF_001698545.2). Classification (NCBI taxonomy): domain Eukaryota; kingdom Metazoa; phylum Chordata; class Mammalia; order Primates; family Cercopithecidae; genus Rhinopithecus; species Rhinopithecus bieti. Next base: position 883,175 of record NW_016813573.1, on the reverse strand, counting down.
AGGTCACAGGTGGGCACACTCTCAAGACGTTGTAGCTTCTAGCCTGCAACCATTACTGTGAGTAGTCCACTAACATACCACTTTTTGGCACAACAATACAACACAGAATCTCTCTTTTCCAGATACCTAGGAGTCAGCCAATTCTTTGACCAAAGTTTATGTTAAAGTTTGGGACATGACCTACCTTATTGCTCAATACTTTCTGTTTTAGTCATTTCCCCTATGACGGGTTCACTATTCATAAATATTGAACCCCACAAATTGCAATATCAATAGGCACAGTTTTGCTTTAGCAAAAGCTTTGGCTTGGAATTTTGCATCAATCAGGCCCCTTTGAGTACAAGCAAATAATGAGAAGTGGCAGCTCAACAGATAGAAACAGGCATTTGTCATGTGAACCTACTTTGCATGCTGGATTTAGTAATTATAGAACAGGGACAGGATACAGCCCACCAGTGTTTAGGAAATGTTCTTTGGGTTCCAGGTTCTGTATAAACATGTAAGGAGAGATATATTTTTTACCCCAAATATTAATATATGGAGTATCATTTTATCCTAGGATTCAAGGTGCTTTATAGTTCTAGTAATATTGAAATATCTCTTTCAAATAATGAAATAAATGTTACCTCTGGGATGTCACATCAACTTTGAATATTCTCTATATACAATCCTATATATATATACAAATCTGAGGTGATTTTTATATACTGCAGGTAAACCAAACGTGAATTTTAAAACAAATACTCTTATAAATATCCCTTATATACCAGCTGTATCTTTATGGCCCAAGTTGTAAAGCAAGGGTTTCAAAATATTAGGCCAATATCCCCTCCAGCTTGTCTGCATGTTAGTCTATTCTATTAGAACAGACTAGTTAGTTAGTCTATTTGTCTATGTGTTAATCTGTTCTGTTGGGCTATATATATATTATCTTGCTGTTTCCTCAAAATAAGGAGAGCAGGGTGTACACATCAGAAACTTGCTCTTGTTAATTGATTCCTCATAATGGAATTTCAGGCCTGCAAAGGGTATTAGAAATCATTTAGTGCAGCTCTGAATTCACTGGCTACACATTGTCTACCAAGGAAAGCACCGAACATTTGCTAATCATGTTCAGTGTGTCTTCTTGTGCCTTGAGGTGTCTTTGTTTATCTAAATCTCAGCAGCACCTGAGACCCGCAGACAGCAGATGGAGAGATGAGTGAAGAGGGCCTTTCAAAGTAACAAAACCAGATAAGGCAAGAGTATTTGAGGTCCATTTATTCTCCACTTGCCTTTCTCAACCTTTATTTATAACCTCATGTATTTGGTAATACATGAGGAGCCTGGACAAGAATTTTAATGGCTTTCATTTAAAAAAAAAAAAAGTTACTCTGTAATTAACTTTGGAAGAGAGGTGCTGGAAAGAGGGAAATTGCTGTCTTCAAAATCTCTGCATTAATATACCAATTGTGTATGATTGCCCAAAAACCTGAGTGTACTTACATTTTCACCTGTCCACATGCTATTCCTAGTTTTTTTCTACTGTCATTTATGTCATTCTGTTAAGAGAACACAAGCTGATGTCTGTAGTAAAATAGACTCTCAGCTCTTTCTTAGAATATCTTAGCGAGAACATACAGGATAGAAGTGAAACATTCTTGTTTACTAAATTTTTTTCTAGTATTACTCATATACCAGAAATATGATTTAACTAGAAGAAAACAAGCAATATAACAAAGCACTTTTGTCAGATCCATAGTTTGCAAATATTTTCTCCCATTCTGTAGGATATCTCCTTACTGTGTTGATAGTTTTATTTTTTAATTATTTTTTTCATAAGATGTTGGAGAACAGGTGGTGTTTGGTTACATGAGTAAGTTCTTTAGTGGTGATTTGTGAAATATTGGTCATCACCCGAGCAGTATACACTGCACCCAATTTATAGATTTTATCCCTCCCTGCTTGTCACTCTTTCCCCGAGTCCCCAAAGTCTATTGTGTCATTCTATGCCTTTGCATTCTCATAGCTTAGAGTGACATTCTCCCACTTATGAGTGAGAACGTAACGATGTTTACCTTTTCATTCCTGAGTTACTTCACTTAGAATAATAGTCTCCAGTCCCCTCCAGGATGCTGGGAATGCCATTGATTCATTCCTTTTTATGTGTGAGTAGTATTCCATCATACTCCATTCACACACACACACACACAGACACACACACACACACACACACACCACAGTTTATCCACTTGTTGATTGATGGGCATTTGGGTTGGTTCCATGTTTTTGCAATTGCAAATTGTGCTGCTATAAGCATGTGTGTGCAAGTATCTTTTTGGAATAATGACTTCTTTTTATCTTGGTAGATACCCAGTAGTGGGATTGCTGGATCAAATGCTGGTTCTAATATTAGTTCTTTAAGGAATCTCCACACTGTTTTTCATAGCGGTTGTACTAGTTAACATTCCCACTGTAGTGTAGAAGTGTTCTGTTCACTGCATGCACACCAACATCTATTAATTTTTGATTATGATCATTTTTGCAGGAGTAAGGTGGTATTGCATTGTGGTTTAGATTTGCATTTCCCTGATCATTGGTGATGTTGAGCATTTTTTCATATGTTTGTTGGCCATTTGTATATCTTCTTTTGAGAATTATCTATTCATGTCCTTAGCCTACTTTTTGATGGGATTGTTTGCTTTTATTTTCTTTTGCTAATTTGTTTCAGTTAGTTATAGATTATGGATATTAGTCCTTTGTCAGATGTATAGATTGTGAAAATTTTCTCTCAGTCTGTGGGTTGTCTGTTTACTCTGCTGACCGTTCCTTTTGCCATGCAGAAGTTCTTTAATTTGATTAAGTACCAGCTATTTATCTTTGTTTTTATTGCATTTGCTTTTGGCTTCTTGGACATGAAATCCTTGCCTAAGCCAATGTTTATCAGGGATTTTCCAATGTTATCTTTCAGAATTTTAAAAATTTCAGGTCTTAGATTTAAGTCCTTGATCCATCTGGAGTTGGCTTTTGTATAAGGTGAGAGATGAGGATTCAGTTTCATTCTCCTACATGGCTTGCCAAATATCTCAGCACCATTTGTTGAATAGGGTGTCCTTCTCCCACTTCATGTTTTTGTTTGTTTTGTTGAAGATCAGTCAGCTGTAAGTATGTGGCTTTATTTCTGGATTGATTCTCTCTTCTGTTCCATTGGTCTATGTGCCTGTTTTTATACTGGTGCCATGCTGTTTTGCTGACTATGGCCTTATAGTATAGTTTGAAATCAGGTAATATAATGCCTCCAGATTTGTTCTTTTTGCTTCATCTTTTTTGGTTCTATATGAATTCTGATATTTTTTTCTAATTTTTTGAAGAGTTGTGGTGGTATTTTGATGGGAGTTGCAGTGAATTTGTAGATTGCTTTTGCAGTATAGTCATTTTCACAAGATTGATTGTACCCATACATGAGCATGGGATGTATTTCCATTTGTTTGTGTTATCTGTAATTTATTGCAGCAGTGTTTTGTAGTTTTCCTTCTAGAGGTTTTTCACCTTCTTAGTTAGGTATATTCCTAAGTATTTTATTTTATTTTATTTTTTGCAGCTATTCTAAAAGGGGTTGAGTTCTTGATTTGATTCTCAGCTTAGTTGCTGTTGGTGTATAGAAGAGCTATTGATTTGTGTACATTAATTTTGTATCTGAAAACTTTGCTGAATTCTTTTATCAGTTCTAGGAGCTTTCTGGAAGAGTCTTTAGAGTCTTCTAGAAAAGCAATCATATTATCAACAAACAGTGACAGCTTGGCTTCCTCTTTACTGATTTGGATGTCCTTTATTTCTTTCTCTTGTCTGATTGCTTTGGCTAGGACTTCAAGTACTGTGTTATAGAGGAGTGGTGAGAGTTGGCAATCTTGGTTTGTTCCAGGTCTCAGAGGGAATGTTTTCAACTTTTCTCCATTCAGTATTATGTTAGCTGTGGGTTTGCCATAGATGGCTTTCATTACATTGAGGTGTGTTCCTTGTATGCCAATTTGCTGAGAGTTTTAATCATAAAGAATGCTGGATTTTGTCAAATGGTTTTTCTGCATCTATTGAGATGATCATGTGATTTTTGTTTTCAATTATATTTATGTGGCGTACCACATTTTTGGACTTGTGTATGTTAAATCATCCTTGCATCCCTGGTATGAAACCCACTTGATCATGATAGAATAACTTTTTGATGTGTTGTTGTATTTGGTTAGCCAGTATTTTGTTAAGGATTTTAGCATCTATATTCATCAGCAATATTGGTTTATAGTTTTCTTTTTTGGTTATGTCCTTCCCTGGTTTTGGTATTTGGGTGATACTGTCTTCATAGAATGAATTAGGGAGAGTTCCCTCTTTATCTTGTGGAATAGTGTCAATAGGATTGGTACTAATTCTTCTTTAATGTCTGGTAGAATTCTGCTGTGAATCCATCTGGTCCTGGACCTTTTTTTTTGTTGGTAATTTTTATTACCATTTCAATCTTACTGCTTGTTATTGGTCTGTTGAGGGTATCTATTTCTTCCTGATTTAAGCTAAGAAAGTTGTATCTTTCCAAGAATTTATCCATCTCCTCTAGGTTTTCTAGTTTATGTGCATACAGTTGCTCATAGTAGCCTTGAATCTTTGTATTTCAGTTGTTTCAGTAGTAATATTTCCTGTTTTGTTTCTAATTGAGCCTATTTGAATTTTCTCTCTACTTTTCTTGGTTAATCTTGCTAATGGTCTATGAATTGTATTTATCTTTTCAAAGAACCACCTTTTTTTCATTTATCTCTTGCAATTTTTTTGTTTTAATTTCATTTAGTTCTGCTCTGATTTGGTTATTTCCTTTCTTCTGCTGGGTTTGGGTTTGGTTTGTTCTTGTTTCTCTAGTTTCTTGAGGTGTGACCTTAGATTGTTTGTGCTCTTTCAGACTTTTTAATGCTATGAACTTTCCTCTTAGCACTGTCTTTGCTGTATCCCATAGGTTTTGATAGGTTGTGTCACTATTGTCATTCAGTTTAAACAATTGTTTAAATTTCCATCTTGATTTCATTTTTGACCCAATGCTCATTCAGGAACAGGTTACTTAATTTTCAAGTATTTGCGTGGTTTTGAAAGTTCCTTTTGGAGTTGATTTCCAGTTTTGTTCCACTGTGGTCTTGAGAGAGTGCTGGATATAATTCAATTTTCTTAAATTTATCAAGGCTTGTTTTGTGGCCTATCATGTGGTCTATCTTGGAGAAAGTTCCACGTACTGTTGAATAGAATGTATATTTTGCAGCTATTAGTTACAATGTTCTATATATATCTGTTAAGTCTGTTTGTTCCAGGGTATAGTTTAAATCCATTTTTTTGTTGTTGTTGTTAACTTTCTGTCTCTATAACCTGTCTAGTGCTGTCATTGGAGTATTTACGTCTCCATTATGATTGTGTTGCTGTCTATCTTATTTCTTAGGCCTATTAGTAATTGTATTATAAATTTGGAAGCTCCAGTGTTAGATGCATATATATTTAGGACTGTGATATTTTCCTGTTTGTTGGACAAGGCATTTCATCATTGCATCATGTCCCTCTTTGTCTTTTTTAACTTCTGTTGCTTTAGAGTTTGTTTTGTTTGATATAATACTAGCTATTTCTACTTGCTTTTGGTGTCCATTTGCATGGAATGTTTTTTCCACCCCTTTCCTTTAAGTTTATGTGAGTCCTTATGTGTTAAGTGAGTCTCTTGAAGGCAGCAGATAGTTAGTTGGTGAGTTCTTATACATTCTGCAATTCTGCATCTTTTAAATGGAGACTTCAGATCAATTATATTCAATGTTAGTACTGAAATGTGAGGTACCATTCCATTTGTCATGCTATTTGTTGCCTGTATACATTTTTTTAATTGTCTTTTGTTTCATAGGCCCTGTGAAATTTATGCTTTAAAAAGGCTCTGTTTTGATGTGTTTTCAGGATTTGTTTCAAGATTTAGAGCTCCTTTTAGCACTTGTTGTAGTGGTGGCTTGGTAGTGGCAAATTCTCTCAGCATTTGATTGTCCGAAAAAGACTATATCTTTCCTTCATTTATGAAGCTTAATTTTGCTGGATACAAAATTCTTGGCTTATAATTGTTTTGTTTGAGGAGGCTGAAGATAGGGCATCAATTCCTTGTACGATGTAGGAGTTCTGTTGAGAAATCTACTGTTAATCTGATAGGTTTTTTTTTTTTTTTTTTTAATAGATTACTTGGTGCTTTTGCTTTACAGGTCTTAAGATTCTTTCCTTCATCTTAACTTTAGATAACCTAATACAATATGCCTAGGTGATGATCTTTTGTGATGAATTTCCTAGGTGTTCTTTGAGCTTTTATATTTTGATGTTTAGGTCTCTAGCAAGTCTGGGGAAATTTTCCTTGATCATTCCCCAAATATGTTTTCCAAACTTTTAGATTTCTCTTATTCCTCAGGAATGCCAATTTCTCTTAGGTTTGGTCATTTAACATAATCCCATACTTCTTGGAGGCTTTGTTCATATTTTGTATTCTTTTTTCTT
>NW_016813573.1:829619-876357 GCF_001698545.2 Rhinopithecus bieti | reverse complement strand
TTTTTTTTTTTTTTTTTTAATAGATTACTTGGTGCTTTTGCTTTACAGGTCTTAAGATTCTTTCCTTCATCTTAACTTTAGATAACCTAATACAATATGCCTAGGTGATGATCTTTTGTGATGAATTTCCTAGGTGTTCTTTGAGCTTTTATATTTTGATGTTTAGGTCTCTAGCAAGTCTGGGGAAATTTTCCTTGATCATTCCCCAAATATGTTTTCCAAACTTTTAGATTTCTCTTATTCCTCAGGAATGCCAATTTCTCTTAGGTTTGGTCATTTAACATAATCCCATACTTCTTGGAGGCTTTGTTCATATTTTTGTATTCTTTTTTCTTTGTCTTTGTTGGATTGGGTTAATTCAAAGACCTTATCTTTGAACTCTGAAGTTCTTTCTTCTGCTTGTTTGATTCTATTGCTGAGATTTTCAGAGCATTTTCGTTTTATAAGTATATCCATTGTTTCCTGAAGGTTTTTATTTATGTGATCTAGTTCATTGGAAATTTCTTCCTCCACTTCTTGTATCATTTTTTAAATTTCCTTAGATTGGGCTTCACATTTCTCTGGTGCCTCCCTATTTAGATTAATAATTAACTTTCTGAAGTCTTTTACAAGTAAATCAGGGATTTCTTCCTGGTTTGGATCCATTGCTGGTGAGCTAATGTGAGTATTTTTTTTTTTTTTTTTTTTTTTTTTGGCAGGGGAGATAGGTGTTAAAGAACCTTGTTTTATCATATTACCAGAGTTGGTTTTCTGGTTCCTTCTCATTCAGGTGGGATCTGTCAGAGGGAAGGTCTAGGGCTCAAGGCTGTAGTTCAGATTCTTTTGTCCTGTGGGGTGTTCCCTTGATGTAGTACTCTCTCCCTTTTCCAAGACATATGGCTTCCTGAGAGCTGAGCTGTAGTGATTGTTATCTCTCTTCTGGATCTAGCCACCCAGCAAGTCTACCAGACTTTGGGGGTTTTCTGCACAGAGTCCTGTGATGTAAACCATCTGTGGGTCTCTCAGCCATGGATACCAGCACCTGATCCAGTGGAGGTGGGAGGGAGGTAAGCTGGAATCTGTGAGGGTCTTTGGCTTTGGTTGCTTAATGTACTATTTTTGTGCTGGTTGGCCTCTTGCCAGGAGGTGGTGTGTTTAAGACAGCATCATCTCTAGAACTCGCAAGAGTATATACCTTTTGTCCTCAGTTACCAGGGTGGGTAGGGAAGGACCATTAGGTGGGGGCAGGGCTAGGCATGTCTGAACTCAGACTCTCCTTAGGCTGGTCTTGCTGCAGCTGCTTGGGGAGATGGGGGTGATGTTCCCAGGTCAATAGCATTATGTTCCTAGAAGGATTATGGCTGCCTGTACTGTGTCATGCAGGTTGTTAGGGAAGTGGAAGAAAGCCAGAAGTCACAGGCCTCACCCAGCTCTGATGTAACCCAAAGGTCTGGTCTCACAACCACCATACCTCCCCAAATAGCATGGAGTCTCTTTACAGGCAGGGAGCAAGCAGATTTGAGAACGTGCCCCAGGCTACTCACCTCCCAGCTGCAAAAACAATTAGGGCTTTCGTTCTTCCCCTGCCTGTGGAGTCTGCACACTGGATTCAAACCTTCTTCTGAGTTCTGGCCAGGAGACATCTTGATTGGTTCAGATTGTTAACAAAGTTCAACTGGAGGTTTTCTTCTCCTGGAAGACTTTTCCAGTGTCTCTCTCTGCCCTCCCCAAGGACCCTTTTGAGGCAGGGTAAAAATAGCTTGCTTGGGGACCCAGCAAGCCCACAGAGCTATTTCAGCTGCTTTCATTACCCTTGTATTTCTCTTAGCTCTCTAAATTGACTCAGATCCAGGTAAGATCAGAATCTTCTCCCATAACATAGACCTTCAGGTTCCCCAGTGTGAGGGTGTGTTCTGGAGCAGCCAATCCCCTTTTCCCACTTCCACAGTTTGGGCACTCACAGTATTTGGGGAGTCTCCTGAGTCCTGCAGGACCAATCACCTTCTTTCAGAGTGTCTGTGGGTTCTCTTGGCTTTCCCAATGTATTCCTGCAGTCGTTCTGGAGCAAAAGTTCACAATACAAGCCTCCACAGACTGCTCTGTCTGTCTGAGTGGGAACTGTAATCTAGTCCTGCCTCCCATCTGCCATGATCTGTGTTGACAGTATCTCTTGTTGTTCAGAAGGTATTATAAAAACACATGTATGCATAAATTCACTGTAGCAATATTCGCAATAGCAAAAACATGGAATCAATCTAAATGCTTGATATGGCTTGGGAACCTCCACTTAGATTTCAGAGGATGTATGATGCATCTGGATGTCCAGGCAGAAGTTTGCTTCAGGGCTGGAGCCCTCATGGAGAACCTCTGCAAGGGCAGTGCAGAAGGGAAATGTGAGGTTGGAGCCCCCACACAGAATCTCCACTGTAACACTGCCTACAGAAGCTGTGAGAAGAGGGACACTGTCCACCAGACTCCAGAATAGTAGATCTATTGATGGTTTGCACCATGTGCCTAGAAAAGCCCACAGACACTCAACACCAGCCTGTGAAAGCAGCTGGGAGGGCGGCTGTATCCTGCAAGGCCACAGGGGCAAAGGAGCCCACCTCTTGCATCAGCATGACCTAGATGTGAGACATGGAGTCAAAGAAGATTATTTACGAGCTTTAAGATTTAATGATCACCCCACTAGATTTTATACTTGTACAGATCCTGTAGCCCCTTTGTTTTGGCCAATTTCTCCCATTTAGAATGGCATCACTTATCCAATGCCTGTAACCCCAATGTATCTTGGAAGGAACTAACTTGCTTTTGATTTTACAGGCTCATAGTCAGAAGGGACTTGCATTTTCTCAGATGAGATTTTGGAATTGGACTTTTAAGTTAATGCAGAAATGAGTTAAGACTTTGTAGGACTGTTGGAAAGGTATGATTGGTTTTGAAATGTGAAGACATGAGATTTGGGAGAGGCAAGGGGTGGAATGGCATGGTTTAGCTTTGTGTTGCCACCCAAATCTCATCTTTAATTGTAATCCACAGGTCTGGAGGGAGAGACCAGGTAGGAAATGAATAGATTATGGGGCGGTTTCCCCCATGCTATTCTCATGATAGTGAGTAAATTCTCATGAGATCTGATGGTTTTGTAAGTGGTAGTTTTTCCTGCAGTCATATGCATACACACACATTCTCTCCTGCTGCCATGTAAGACATAACTGCTTCCCCTTCCACCATGATTGCAAGTTTCTTGAAGCCTCGCCAACCATGCAGAACTGGGAGTCAATTAAACCCCTTTTCTTTATAAATCCCTCAGTCTTGGGTACGTCTTTTAGCAGTGTGAGAACAAATTGATACAATGCCTATCAATGACAGAATGGATAAAGAAAATATGGTACATATATACCAGGTAATACAGAAAAAAAAAAAAAAAAAAAAAAAAAAAAAACCTTATAAAACAAAGAGATCATATCCTTTGCAGGAACATGGATGGAGCTGTAAGACATTATCTTTCACAAACTAGAGCAGGAACAGAAAAACAAAAATACTGCGCATGTTCTCACTTATAAGTGGGAGCTAAATAATAGAAACACTTGGATGGAAAGAGGGAAACAACAGACACCGGCGCCTATTTGAGGGTGAAGGGTGGGAAGAGGGAAAGGATCAGAAAAAATAACTGTTGGGTACTATGGTTAATAACTGGGTGATGAAATAATCTCTGCAACAAACCACTGTAACATGAGTTTACCTATATAACAAAACTGCACATGTATCTCTGAACCTAAAATAAAAGTTTTTAAAAATTTCAAAAAGTAATAATGTTTAAAAAAAAGCACCTAATAATTTGCAGGGTTGGCAACACACAGTAATATAGCTAGAAACACAATGTGCCCTTTTTAGGACACACATATATTATGAGCTTTTGTGTTGCTGAATCCCATTGACAGATTTGCCTGGTGCATTTTATCACAGTTGGGATATATAAACATATTTTCTGTTTCTCTTAAAGTATTTTCCATCAGAAACATTATTTGAAGTTGTTTCATGAACTGAGGCTAATGAGGAAAATGCATAAAGGGAGAGAATGATGAGTAAAACTGGAAAATTCTGGATACTGATTGAAATTGGAAAAAGAGTGAGGCATATTTATATTATTTACATAATGAAAGAGGTGAAAATTTTCAATAATATATATTATTTTCCAGATGCATGACAAATCATGAACTTTCACTAAGACAAACTTAAAGATAGCAGGCATTTCCTAATTTTCCCTGGCAAGTATACACTATGGATATGTAGATACGTTTATTAAAAATATATAGAAATATATACACGTGAATATATGTTTACACAAATATCGACAATGTAAATTCTCCAGTGCAAACTTTGCATATTAGTGGGTAAACACAGCTATAGTACATTCCTGTGCAAAAATATATTCAAGAACCATATGTGTCAATATATTTATTTCTCCACCTGAGTTAAAGAAGAAAGTTTACTATGAACTAAGAGGAGGTAAAGGGGTTACATTATAGGTTAATGCAAAGATAAAATTGTTTACTACGCTTTCCAAAAAAAGGTAGGGGTCCCCATCCCCCGTCCATAGATCAGTACCAATCTGTGGCCTGTTAGGATCAGGAGTGTACAGCAGGAAGTGAGCGGCCTGAGGGGGAGCATTAACACCTGAGCTCTGCTTCCTGTTAGATGAGCCAGGGTCCTTAGAGTCTCATAGGAGCATGAACCCTATTGTGGAACTCTCCATCTCCTCTAGCCCACCTCCACCCCGACCCCATGCATGGAAACGTTGTTTCCCATGAAACCGGTCCCTGGAGCCCAAAAGGTTGGAGATCACTGCTTAAAGGGACTTTATAAGGAACTATGATCCTTTAGTCCAGTTGTTAGAATTTTTTTATCACTCTCTACCTTTACTTCTAACAGCTGCTTCAAACTGCTCTGTATTCTCCCTAATGTTCAGCTTATACCAGAAAGAAAACCAGAGGGATAGTTATCCTATCTCACCACAAGTAGACAAAAGGCACAGGAAACTCAGGTTTCGCCTTTTGACATTTTCAGAGTCTTGTAGATCAAAAAAGTGAGCCCAACCCTATTTCTCACTGTGCATTTGAATCACAGCCAAAGCAACAGGTAAGGATGTTAGGCACATATGCTAATTACTCCTTGGATTCATATTCTTTGACAACGACTTGCAGAGATAAGCTTCAAATTAAATTTGGTTACTGTCTAGCATTTTGTTGTTTTGTAAGTTGATAAAGTTGAGTCAATAGAATAAATACTCTTTTACAAAATAAAATATAAAACTTGATTTGTGTACAGGCATTTATTTGATATGTTTATTATGTAATTTAAAGGTGAGAGGACTTAACAAATTTATTTCAATGTAATTAACTTGGGCTTAATTATTGTGCATTTATTAGTCCTTTTATAGTTACACTTTTCTCAAATGACAGTGCTTCTCAGGAAATTACTGATGCTTATATATTTTGTTTAATGAAATTTAACCAAGTAAGTAAAAATAAAAAAGATGACATTATGTTTCAGATACAGATCAAATTAGGGCTGGTTTGTGTAAGTGTTTTGCTTTATTTGCTGTACTCTGAAGCACAATTTTCCACACATTTTCTTACCAGCCATCAAGCCTTGTCTGCTCTTCATGATCTGCGTTAATTAAACCTTGCCATTTTATGGAGTTTTGACCTTTAGCAATACCCTAAAGGTCCCTAAAGTCTATAATTTCTTCTGGGGTTAAGACCAAGGAGAAATTGGTATATAAATTTCACAAAAATATTTTTGATCATTTCTAGCTTCTAGCAAAGTTAGAACTGGTAGAAAACAGCAAAATCATCTAAAATAAAAGATGATGCTATTTATGAGAGCAGGATGGCTCCTAAAACTAGTTTCAAATTAAATTAACTCATTGTAAATGTTAACAAACGTTTGATTTAAACTTATTAAAATGTATAACTATACAAATTCTCATTTTAAAAAAGGAAAGCTAGCTTAAAATTGTATCAGGAATGAGACTTTATGGGCCAGTTTTTCAGAATGTTGATTTCAATGGAACTGAAATAACATCTATGCTACCTCATCTACACACCACAGAGAAACCTTTCACTTCTTCAATTCCATGTTGCTAAATTACAGAACTCTATGAAGAGTAACTTGTGGTCTCAAACATGACTTTATGAAATCCTGCATCTTATTTCTCAAACAGTACGAATATATGATCTTTACTGCAAAAAAAAAGTCTTACTTCATTCTGCTTAGCATATTCTGGTGGGTAATCTTGTCTTCTTTCCCCTAATTTACTGAGTCCAAAGATTCAAATTAAACCTACTGATCAGTCTCTGCTTTTGAGATACACTCAACAAAAGAGAAGATAAAGTTACTGGAAATGACTTGCTTTTAGTAAATTTGTATGTGCTCCTAGTGACAAGTGTGTGTTTTTTTTACTAAATTTTTAGATCATCAGTTGGAGAATCTATCTTAGTATTTTTGGGGGGAAGGTCACTCTCAAATATCCATTTTTTACATCACTTAGAAAGTCTTATTTTATTGGTCTTTATTCTGTCTTCCGACATTATTCTCATCTCCTTGACATTTTTAAAGATTTATTTAGTTTTAATGCGCTCCTTCTGTAAAATTTTCACACAACTCAGGATATAACTCATCCAGATATAGAAGCTTCCTTTGCTGGATCAATCACCTTACTCAACCTCATTTTCCCAACTCCATCGGTGTTGTCTGTACACAAGACTCATGACTCATGATATACCTCTTTTATATGGAGTAACTCATAGTTATGTTGGTTTTAAAATTCTATCAGTGTGTACTTGATCCTTCAAACAACAATTTGTTATCAGAAATAAGCTAGCAATTTGTTGTTACAGACATTTTGAGAAGTGATTGATGAAAACTCACTGAGTATATGAAGGGTCATTTTATTACCCTCATTATTCATTAAGACAAATTGAAGTGGAATCTGTAAGTTCTAGTATTAAAACTTTAAATTTCCTTTTGGGTTTTCTGCAAGGTTTTCCTTTTGCAGGATTAATTCAGCTACTACTACCATTTGTATAGTTTTACATTTCATGTGGTATTTTAATAATCTCACTATATTACCATATACAATTAAAATATAACTTTTAGAAATGAAAGAAAACTAATCTTCCTTTTATTACTATTCAAGTATAAACATTAAGATGTGAGAATGAAAATGTATTAAATGTTTATTCTCTGGAGTCTTATGAATAACTGTAAAGCCATTACAACCACAAAAAAAGAAACAGAATGATTATTTCCTAATACATTGGGATAAATTACCAGTTGGCTTTTAATCAATGAGTTTGGATAAGAGATGCAGACAATTGTGTGACTTAATTTGTATGGTTTTTATAGACCTTTTGTGATGCTATGAATAAAATAACAGCTTTTGGGCATAAGGTACAAAAAGTGAATCACAGTTTTTTGGGTTTACATGCTCTGTTATCCATGTAACATGTGTAGAACTCATGTGAAAATTCAAAAGAAGAGAAAAGTTTTAAATTATTTATCTGTATATTTATTTATTCATCTAATCTGTTATTTAAAAGTAATGATCTCACTGGGTTTAATGACCCCAAGTTTAGAAAGTTGCTAATTTATCTTTGTCTTTGAATTAGTGCTCAGCATCTTGTCTTACCATTCAAAATTTCCAAGAAGCTTGCTAAATGCCCACTGTATCTAGCAAAATAATATTCATAAATAAGATGGACTCACAGAAAACATTTTCATATTATATCAAATGCCTTTATAGTAATTTCACAAGTATAGGTACTGAATAATCAGATTATATTTCAAATTAATATAATATAAAATTATATAGTTATTCTGGTTACATTAATTTGTGATAATTTTAAAATTAATTTACATGCTCTGTTATCCATGTAACATGTGTAGAACTCATGTGAAAAATTCAAAAGAAGAGAAAAAGTTTTAAATTATTTATCTGTATATTTATTTATTCATCTAATCTGTTATTTAAAAAGTAATGATCTCACTGGGTTTAATGACCCCAAGTTTAGAAAGTTGCTAATTTATCTTTGTCTTTGAATTAGTGCTCAGCATCTTGTCTTACCATTCAAAATTTCCAAGAAGCTTGCTAAATGCCCACTGTATCTAGCAAAAATAATATTCATAAATAAGATGGACTCACAGAAAAACATTTTCATATTATATCAAATGCCTTTATAGTAATTTCACAAGTATAGGTACTGAATAATCAGATTATATTTCAAATTAATATAATATAAAATTATATAGTTATTCTGGTTACATTAATTTGTGATAATTTTAAAATTAATTAATTAAATAATTTATCTTCATCTTTCATTCTTTAACACTGTATTTTCAAATTCTCTATTTTTTCCTGGTGTAAAGTTTTCAGAAATATTGCTAGTTTATCTATATGTGAATTTTTCAGCATATGGTCATTATATTCCTTCATCATTCTATTTAACTTCTATATTATCTGAGTAATTAAAATGTTTATTTTGTTTCACAAAAAATAACAAATTAAAAAACCTAATACTCAACTTTTTAAAGAGTTTTCATTTTGCAATGGGGCAATTAATAAAAGGGAAGGAGACAGGTTGTGTCCATTGGGAGAAAATACAGGGAATTTGTACAGTATGGGAAATGTACATAGAAAACCTTGACTGTCCTTTCCCCTGAGATTAGAAAGTGCTGTGGTGAAGAAAGAAAGGGAAAAACATCCCTGAGGGGATATTTCTGTGACTCTTAAAAAGTGAAATGACCAGATTGTATTGAAAAGAAGCAGCTGAATTATCTAAGGGAAAGCAAAAGACGTTGTTTCTGTTGTGAAAATTTCAAGCTTCAGTAACTCTCTAGTGCGAAATGTAGCAGACATGTTTCCATTCTTGGAAAAGTATGGATAGCTGAAAATTCAGTAGAACAAGGTATTGCATAGAGTAAGCATAGATAAATGTTAAAATGTATTATTTTCTCTTTTAAAAATTGTAAGATGAATGATTCTCACTTCCAAATATATTTTGTTTCCAAATTAGTAACTTAACTGTATGCTGGGGTTAATACTTAGGTGAGGTGTTGATAGGTGCAGCAAAACCACCATGACACATGTTTACCTGTGTAACAAACCTGTACATCCTGCACATGTACCCCGAAACTTAAAATAAATAAATAAACAGAAAAAAACAAGTACCCCCAAAAATAATGTATGAAAAATAAATAATAAATATCAAAGAGGCAAATATTCTCAAGTGCTAATGTAAACATGTTATGTTTAAGGCACTAGATATTGCACTTGGGAATTCAAAAGAAAGAATAGACATGGTCTTTTTACTCTAGGATCTTTGAACTCATGGGAATACTATGGGAAAAATTCTGGGAATTTAGATTCAATACTTTTTCCTTAATCTTCTCGACTGTAGACTCTATCCTGCAGCCAGAAGTTGTAGGTACAATGGGTAAGGGGTACAGACGAGATACATTATTGAACAATTTCAGTAAGTGGTGGATGGACAAAACAATGTGTTAGGGAGATTGATTTGGAGACTGACACAGTAAGATTAAATTCTTAAAACACTGAATGTAAAAAATCAAATTTGGAGGTTTTGAATTATGTATTATATAACACTATAAGGGTGAGGAGTACAAATCTGAGCTTGTTTACAATTGTTGTCTACCAAATAGTCCTTAAGGTAGAGATTTTTAGTTTACTTATCTTGGGGACTCGAGACAGCTGATTATTCTCTTGAGTAAAGAACAGTTCCCCTACAAGAGGCTGTGGGAGTGAGAAGATGTGAATGACCTGTGCTGTGGGTTAGATGTGCACATCCCTGCAAACGAATGAGTGAGTTGTTTCTCAAGCCAGAGCCCATGGTGCATCCAGAGAAACATGCTTGGCTTTGGTGTTTCTCAGAATGTTAATACATAGGAATGACCTAGCTTCATTATGGTTCTACCAACACTGCGTTCAGCAAAGCTCAGTAGTCTCCATAGTGTCAAGTGATGTCTCAGTTCTGCTAGCCTGTGTGTATCTCAAGGCAGAGCCTAATCTATCTTTCTACTGACTTTCAGCCTCAGAGGTGGTACGGGAGGATCCATGGCTCCTGCAGTTCATTTTTAATTTTGTTTCCCTCTAACACCACTGAATGAGCTGTAAGGCATTGTATTTTATACTTGCGTGACTCCCTCAAGGTGAAAATTTGGCTTAGAAAGAGCTGATGTGTGTTTTCATGTGGCCTCCATGTTAACTAACATAACAAAAAACATAATCCTTCAACAACCATCCACTTGCCTCCCTCCATCCTCCTGGATGTGCATGTGGATTTGACAGAGCAGGCGGTGATGTCCCCTAAGCCCTCACCACCACTCATCCAAAGTCACACTTTCTCAGCGTTGCACTTTTACAGCCATTGCTTTTGGTACAATTAGTGAGGCCCAATAATTCTTCCACTAAGCCCAGAGCTAATATTTTAAAGATAAAATATTTTACTTAAGTTTTAAAATATGTGTGGCAACACATATACCTATACATATACACACTATTTTATAGTATTACTTAATGAAAGGTTTTATACTCTACTATTTAAAAATACATTTTAGTGTTACTTAATCCATTTGGGGACAATGTTAATAAGTTAAAGTGACAAGTATAATTTTTCTTGGGTACGTATTTTCACTTTATAGAAATAATTTATCTTTATTCACTTTTGGCTAAGGTTTATTATTTTTCTTAAATAACACCTCTTTCTAACACAAATCTCCTATATAGTTATATAGTGGATAAGAACACAGACTATGAAATCACACAGATCTTTGCTCAAATGTCAGCATTCCATTTGACTCTTTAGATAATTGTTTAATCTTCTATGAAATGGGAATAATAATAATACTACTACCATTCTGAGACTTGTTTGAGTTAATCATGCATGTAGTATAATTTACACTGTGCCTGGCACATAATAAGCAGCCAATTGACCCTATCTGAACTTCGCTTAGTATATAGTCACTGATATATATTAGCAATGTAATAGTTAAACAGCAAGAAGAAAGGAAAGTCGGGGAAGGAAGGGAAAAGAAAGGGGAAGGGAAAAGGGAAAGGAAGAAGAAGCAGAAGCAGAAGGGGAAGGGAGGGGACTCTCTTGAATGAAACAGAAGCCTAGATTTGTTACAAAGTATTGTCATGATCTGTTTACATATCTTTCTCTCCCACAAAACCATAAGCATCATGCAGGCCAAAAGGATTGTGTTGTTTTCATGTCTGTAGAATCCAGAACTAGTAATGCATTATCTTACAAGTAGTAGATACACCTACATTTTTAAGTGAACTAAACCAAATAAGAAATATATATGTATAAGATAAGATTTGTTTAATGTCTGTCACCATATTAAATTGTAAGCTTCAAGAAAGCAAGGAAAGGACTTGTATTTTTTTTCACCACTATATCATTATCAGTTAGTAGAAAACTAGTTCAGTAAATGGCTATATTGGACTTCAGAGAAGAAATTTCCAAAGGTATCTACATCCTTGCATAGTCTGATCTATAAGTAGCACTTGCTACATGAACATGAGAGAAATAATCTTGGAAGGCATTACCATGAATTAGGTAATCAATTTTTCGGTAACATTGCAGATGTCCATTGCTTTACCTTGTATGTACAACATTCCTGAAAACTTGTGAACATAATATCTACTTAAAAATTACAGCGCTAAAGATAATTTTATTATCATTATGTGAGGCATTTAAAATATCTTTGAAATATGTTTAATATTTTCAATCACAATGTGTTGTTGGTTATTCTCCATATGTGCTGTGATAGCCTTTGTTCCTAGGACTTAGAAGATTTCAGATAGCCTTGTTCCACCTCTAAGAGGCTAGAGAGCAATCTAAGGTCAGTTCACGGTAAGAATTGGGGTTGATCACGCAGGATGTTGCCTGGCCACATAACTCCCAGAACTGCCTGTGAGGTTACCGAAACAAGCACTTTTCTCCCGCAGTGAGAAATTACAAGATGTAGCCATCCCATGTTGGGAGAGTTTCTTGCCATTTCTGCTGTCATCCTGATTTTTTCTTTTTGGGTGTGTAACAAAGAAAATGGATCCCATGGGGCAACTCTCACACTTGTTACCCTCCATTTCCTCAGTCTAACTGAGTGTAAGTAATGGAACCGTGTTTTAATGGCCCACTCTCCCAAACGCCCTCCTAACCCTTCAGCAGAGCTGCTTTGTAGCTGACAAATATGACAGGCAAGGCTAACGAACCCTTAGGCCAGCAATATTCTCATCTTTAATCCATCATAGACATAAAAAAATAATGAGATTTCTTGAAACCGTGCCAGCAGTGAGCTCATATGACACTGAGATGATGAATTTATTCAACCACTTACAAAGAGGTAGCCAGCACACCAAAAGACCCAGGTAATTTCACAAGGCAGAGTGACACTGCTTGGAAACATTAATGTTTGCCACATTTTCTAGGTGGTATCTCGTCCCAGAAACTAGTCCATTTGAATTTTTATCCCTGATTCTAAGTTGTGCCTGTTATTTCTTAGTGTGTTGCATGGAAATTTAATTCTGCCATCCTTCTCCTGGGAAAGCTGATAAGGGATACTCAAGCTTATGTGCATCATGCTATTGCTGCTGTAAAACTGTGACAAAATGAGACAATTTAAAAAGAGTTATATTTTTTAATGGAGAACTTGTGTTTGTTTATTTGTTTGTATTTTAAGATTTAAGTTGAACTGGTCTAATCTGGGGGACTTGAATATGATTTTGTAGTTTTGAGTATTTTAGTTTTATTATATTGATAAATTATAGGTGTATATATATATAATGCTTAAAATACTTATGGGGTAAAAGTATGTTGTGATTTTGGAATACAATGTAGAATGCATAAATCCTGCTAACTAACATCTATCACCTCAAGTATTACCATTATTTTGTGACAGCATTTGAAATTTACTATCTTAGCAATACTGAAATGTACAGCAGTCAATTATAAGCTATGTTTACCATGCTGTGCAATGGATCTCAAAAAAAAAAACAAAACAAAACATAAAAAAAAAATCAAACTTATTCCTCCTATCTAAGAGGCTTGTACCCTTCAATTACCATCTCCCCATTCTCCACCCTTCCCCCAGCCCCTGATAATCAGCTTTCTACTCTCGGCTTCTATGGGTTAAATAGTTTTAGATTTCACATATAAGTGAGAACACATGATATTTTGCTTTCTGTGTTTGGCTATGTCATTTAACCTAATGTTCTCTAGTTTCATCCACATTGTCACAATTGACAGAATTTCTTTCTTTTTTAAGGATGACTAGAATTCCACAGTGTACATATGCCACATTTTCTTTGTCCTTTCCTCCCTTAATGGACACTTAGGTTGATTCCATGTCTTGACTATTGTGAATAGTGCTGCAGTGAACATGGAAATGCAGACATATCTTTGACATTCTGATTTCAAATCTTTGGGTAAATACCCAGTAGTGAGATTGCTAGGTCACATGATAATTCTATTTTTAGTTTTTTAAAGGAATCTCCAAACCGGTTTTCATAATGGTTGTGCTGATTTTCATTCTAACAGTGTATAAGGGTTCTTTTGTCTCTACATCCTTGCCAACACTTGTTATCATTTATCTTCCAATAATAGACATTCTAACAGATGTGAAGTAGTTTTAATTTGCATCTTCTTATGTTTAGTAATGTTGAGCATTTTATCATATATCTAGTAGCCATTCGTATGTCTTTTTTGAGAAATGTCTATTCAGGTTCTTTGCTCATTTCTTAATCAGAATATTTGTTTTTTTTTTTCCTATAGACTCGTTTGAGTTCCTTTTACATTTTGGATATAGATCTCTTATCAGATGTATGGCTTGTAAATATTTTCTCCCAAACTGTAGGTTCTCTTTACTCTGTTCATTCTTTCCTTTATTGTGCAGATACTTTTAAATTTTGATGTAACTCCATTTGTGTACTTTTGCTTTTGTTACCTATGCTTTTAGGGTCAAATCTGAAAAAAAAAAAGTCATTGCCCAAATCAATGTAATGTAGTTTTTCTCCTGTGTTTTCCTCTAGTAGTTTCATAGTTTCAAGTCTTATGTTTAAAGTCTTTAATACATTTTGAGTTGATTTTTGTCCATATGATTTTTGTCCTTTATTCTGCTGATGTGGTGTATCATATGTATCAGTTTGTGAATGTTGAATCATCCTTGTATCTCAGGGACAAATCTCTCCTGATTATGGTGAATTATCCTTTTAATGTGTTGCTGAATTCAGTTTGCTAGTATTTAGTTGTGGATTTTTGCATCATGTTCATTAATGATATTGGCCCATAGTTTTCTTTTCATGTGATGTCCTTGTCTGGCTTTGGTATCAGAAAAATATTGGCCTTGTAAACAGAGTTTAGGATTGTTCCCTTCTCTGTAATTTCTTGAAAAGTCTTTAGAGAATTGGTATTAACTCTGTTACTGACAAAGCTGGTCCCCCAAAAGATGGGGTCCTTCCCTGTTCAGTCTCACAAAACCAATACACAAAACTGAAAGTGTCCATCAGTGCAGGCTTTATTCAATGGCCATGGGATTGAGAAGTAAAAGCATGGCTCAAATCAACTTCTCAACTAGTGAGGGGTGAAAGGGTTAAAATATAGGATTTCTCTAATGAAGGGATTTGCCTTAAAAGTAAGAAGAGGAATATTCATGTCTTTTCTGGTAATGGGAGGGAAATGTCCCAGAATCTGAGTGCTGCCTTTCCTTTTGTCCTTTCGTGGCTTCTTTTTGTCATTGTCATGGTGATTGTCAGCAGTCATGGTGCCATTTAGCATGGAAATCTGATCATAATGGAGTCTGAGGTCTTTTTGAGGTGATTTGATTGGCTATCTTGGTTCTTACCAGTCTCAGCTCGTAAGGGTTACAAAGGGAACTTTTTATTACAGGTGTCCTGTTCCTTAAAGATAAGCAGAATTAAGACTGGGTAGAAATTCAGCTATGTCACGTTACCATTAAACTGTGTAACAAATTCTTCCTTTTCTCTATATGTACTCCTCATTCTTGAGGGGTATGAAGGGACGAAGGTCCATCTTCTATAACTTCTTTAAGCTGAATCCAGGTGTTGATGTGGGACCCATTGGAGGAGTGAAATTTTTCCTAGCTAGTCTTAGGTAGGTCTCGTTATCTCCCGGGTACAAGCCTAGCCGTTCATATTGCTGTATGGCCTCAACTTGCTTAGACACAAAAGAAACAAGGCAGTTTAAGAAACAGGGCCCAAAAATCAAAGAAGTAGGATGTCAGCTAAAGTGCCCAGGAAGGGTAAGAACCATGCAAGATTAGGGATGGCCTGTTTTATAATTTTTCCATATTCCCTGCGGGCCCATGCCCTTTTGGTTAAATTGGTGCAACCACTTGGTCTGGTTGTAGATGACTTTAATGTATTTTTTTATTTATCTGAAATTATTTACCCAAGCACAACAGGAAGAGTTGGTGACTATACACACCCTACCTTGTTCTGCCAAGAGGTCATCAAGAGCCAGACAGTTATGATGCACGATAATGGCTAGTAAGTCTGAGGAGACTGTGAGGCAGATAAGGCCATCACCAGTCTTATAGGCTAAAGTTTCTATAACTGTTTTGAAGTTGTGGAGGGTAACTTCATTGTAGGCAAACCTTCTCTATGGAGCAAGGAGACTGCCCACTATCCTGATGCCAGCCAGAATAAGCCAAATCGCTGTTTTACTCCTTGAGCAAGAGGGGAATGGAAAACAATTAAATATTTTGACTTGTCTGGGGGTTAGGTTCCCTAACTGCACTCTCCTTGATGTCATCTGTTTTCCAAACAGGGGTAGGCTCTGAATGAAACAAAGTGACTCCAAGAGCAAAGCTTAGAATACCTGCAAGCAAGACAAGTAGATTAAGTCCTGGCAGAAAAGTATATGCGGGTCCAAGGTAACTTATGTGTTTGAGGTTTCTTGTCCATCCTTTTGTAAAGGAACCTTAGATCTGAGAATGTTTCAGTTGAGTAAGTGGCACTTTCTTCCTTAGGTTCCATGGCTGCCTTTATCTGGGTATGGTGGACCCAAGTGCCACTCCCTGTAACTCTAAGGTAGAGCTAGTTGTGAAAATTACCAGATATGGTCTTGTCTATTTAGGTTCTAAATAATCTTGTGGTCCTCCCACTTTTAGGTTTTTAACAAAACCCAGTCCTGGGTTGTAAAAGATGAAAGGCTAAATGAGATGATGAAGGTAATCCTTGAATTCTATACTCCTAAAAGGCCTTTATTATTTTTCTAACCTTGGTGGCATATTTTATTTTTTTCATGTTTCTGAGGACCTCCTGGTTACCTTACCAGACCTGGACCAGTTGGCCATGGATTAGCTCATAAGGGCTCAGTTTGATTTTTTCTTTTGGAGTTCTTCTTATTTTTAACAAGGCTGTGGGGAATAATGAAATCCATGGGAGATGGGTTTTCTGGCTTACTTTGGCTAAAGTCCTTTTAAGGGTCTGGTTGGTGTGCTGTATTTTGCCTGAGACTGTGGTCTCCAGATGGTATGTAGGGATCATTTTATTTCTAAGCCCCAAGAAGCAGCCGTAGTAATGAAAGCTATAAATGCTGGTCCATTATCACTTTGGATTGACCAAGGCAGCTTGAATCTGGGGACCTTTGCCACCTCATGGGCAATTTCAGTGTGGCTGGCAAAGGCTCCTACCCATCCTGAAAAGGTGTCCGTAAGAACCAGGTGGTATATAAGCTTTTAGAGCCTCTGGGCATAACTGTGAAACTGATTTACCAGTCTTTCCCTGGGTGTCTACCTTGGTACTAGACCAGCTGTGTAGTCTCCCTTCCCTTCTCCCCACCCACTGCATAAGGTGGATATTAGGGTTATTAACATAGCAGATGGACTAGTCTCACCCATCTCTTTGATTAGCTCCCTGAGGGTTGGGGCAGTTATACTTTTACAAAGTCAGTTGACGGGCCTCTTGACCAGTGAGTGTTGGAA
The DNA here is from genome assembly GCF_001698545.2 of Rhinopithecus bieti. NCBI lineage: Eukaryota > Metazoa > Chordata > Mammalia > Primates > Cercopithecidae > Rhinopithecus > Rhinopithecus bieti. The sequence continues at coordinate 859,350 of NW_016813573.1, read as the reverse complement.
TGGTTTTTGTTTTAACAGTCTGCAAGTCAACTGCTTTTGGGGAAAGAAATTGTCCATGAGGGCTAATTAGCCATCCTGACTGATCAATACTTTTGGTATAACCCCATTTGGAGGTTTTTTTTCCATTCCTTTTGAGAGTCAAAGAGGGTAAAAGAGCAGGACCCAGGAAAGAAGGTGAAAGTGGCATTTGGAAAGTGACCTTCCCTAAAGTCACCTGTTTTGACACTAGGTTGGCTTTATTAGTTTCTTTAATTACCTTAACATCCCCCTTCTGGTGGCTGCAGCAATGAACTACTGCCACCTGGGCGAGTTGTCTTACAGTCTCTAATAACCCTAAAATGATGGTACCATTTTTGACCTGTTTGTTATCCAAGGTTAACATGCCCCTTTTCCTCTAACTAGTGCCATGTGTATGAAAGATGGAATATTAGTACCTGGAATCAGCATACTCATTCCCTTCACTCAATTTTATGCCCCAGTTAGATCAACAAGCTCTGCCTTCTGTCCCCAAAAGATGGGGCCTTTTCTGTTCAGTATCACAAAGCCAATACAATGAAGCTGAAAGTGAGGGTCAAGAAGTGCAGGCTTGACAGTGCAGGCTAAAAGCATCCAGGTAGGAGACTGCCCGCTTCTACGGTATCAGTGAGACCATAGCATACCCTGCCCTCCCCTGTTCCTCTTGCATACAGCCATTCTCATTGGTGAACCACTAGGATTTTGCATTCTCAATAGATTCACGTTTAAGGTTCGGCCTACTGGAGTAAACTTACTCCATCCTCTAAGCAGTTGTGAGATAAGTCAACATCTTCAAGTGGAAGGAGTGTGGCTGTGTTCAAGATATTACATACCTTCAAAGTTATGTGATGGTTGTCTGTAACTGGAGAGCACTGCCTGAGGACAGCCATTTTGACCCCCTTTCATTCATGAGGGTCTGGGTATGGTGGGGAGTCCAGACGGTTAGGGGTCGGCCAAAGGTTAACTTTTCTGTTTCTTTTAAAAGGAGGGCTGTGACTGCCACTGACCTAAAGCAAGGGGGCCAGCGTTTAGCAAGTAATTCCAGTTGCTTGGAAAAGTAGATCGTTTATCCAGGTCAGTGGGCCCAACCTTCAAGTTAGTATTACTAGAGCAATTCCTTCCTCTTATGAAACATAAAGATGGAAAGGTTTGTTTAAGTTGGTTAGGGCTAATAGTGGGGGCCTTGTGAGTAGGGTTTTAAGTTTTCAGAATGCTTGGTCACATTATGCCATCCATTCAGAAGAATCAGGTGCCCTGGGTCCCTAGCTAAGGCTTCTCCAAATATTGCAGGGGAGTTTTTGAATGCCTGGGTCCACATAGTGATATAGGAGTGGGGTAGGGCAGTGCTGGGTAGACACAGGTAGTTCCCTGGCAAGGGCTCCACCCCCACGGAACTAGGTGAGGACAGGCACTCCTGCTTTCATGCCCAAATGTTGCATTTTTCAAGACCATCCTGACCCCTATCCTACGCCTATAAAAACCAAAGACCTTAGCGGGCAGACACACAGGCGGCCAGATGTCAAGAGGAACACATTAGCAGAAGAAGACAAAAGTGACTGGACCCTAGAGGACGGGGAGGGAGCACGCCAGCAGAAGAGTACACCGACAGACACAGGCAGGCACGCTAGCACATCGCAGGTCATCCACCAGGGGGACGAGGCAGAGTTTAGCTGGGGCAGTCAGAGAAGAGTCTGCCCAACTCCAGGAGAAAACCATCTCCCCTCTGACTCCCCCATCTGCTGAGAGCTACTTCTACCCAATAAAACCTTGCATTCCTTCTCCAAGCCCATGTGTGGTCTGATTCCTCTGGTACACCAAAGCAAGAAACCCGGGGATACAGAACTCCTTCTGTCCTTGTGATAAGGAAGGGGGTCTCATTGAGCTGGTTAACACAAGTTGCCTATAGAAGGCAAACTAAAAGAGGTCCCTGTAACGCACGCCCACTGGGGCTTCAGCTGTAAACATTCAACCCTAGACACTGCCATGGAGTTGTTGCCCCACAGCCTGCCTGTCTGTATGCTCCCCTAGAGGTTCCAGCAGTGGGCACTGGAGAAGCAAGCCACACCCCCATTACACTCCCTGAGATGAGGGCGAGGTAACCTTGCCCATTTCAACTGGGGCCTCGCCTAGGATCCTGGAAGGTGAGGGTGAACGAATGTGAAACTGTCAAGTCTACCTCTCTTCTAAAACCCCGCCACTTCATTTTCTTCCCTGCGGGTAAGAGGCTCTGTTTCCCTTCACTGAGTTTTAAATAAAAAATAATTAGCAAATCTGAACAAAAATGTATCCTAACAATATTGAAGACATGTTTAAAATTTTTATTTTATTAATTTTAAAACCATTTTTATTCATCAAAGATTACTAAATTCATGTGAACTTGAAGAGCATTTGGACTTACTTAATTCATGAGTACTTATTTACTTACAAGCCACTTTGGTGGTATGCTAGACTTCCTGCATAAGGTAACACATCTCTGCACATACACAAAGATCCAAGAGCTTTTACCTCAGAATTTTAGCCGTGAGATACAATACAAACTCACCATTTCATAAGTGACAAAATGGCAGATTTATTTTATTTTATTTTTTTTGACAAAATTGGAACCCGTTCACATGACTAAATTTCATTTGCCCCAATAAGTATTCAAGGAAGGCTGTGGACCAAAATTTGGGCAAAGCAGTTTTTATGGCAGTTTTTTTTTTTTTTTTTTTGTAATTCTCTTTTACAGTTTTTCTTCAGTTTCAAATGGGTTTCCAATGTCTCCATTTCAATTAGACCATAAATAATAAGTCTTATCTCACCACCAGCAACTGGATCACAGGGGATTCACAGCAGGCAAAGAAAAGAGAGAAAGATAGCTTTAGAAAACTGCTTAATAAGTGCAGGCTCACCATTTGAACTCTAAATATTTCTTACTGTGCACAAAACTACTATTTATCACTGCATGCAGGCATCCCTAATATCTTCTTGAAGGCCAGCTAGGCATCCTTGACATCTCTTCTTTCAGTAGAGTAGCCAAGGCCACCTTGTCCTTTTGGTTTTGTCAAAGAGTGGGAAGAGGTATTTTCCAAGGAGGATGAAACCCAAGCTTCTCCAGTGCAAGAAAAATGGTATGTTGGAGGTTTTTACAGATGTAAGAGAACAAACACTAACAGGAGTAAATAGAGAGGAACAGAGAAGGACACACACACACACATACACACACACACACAAATTTACCTATAGGCTGTTTCCTGATCCTGCAGTCTAGACTGTCAGCCCTTCAGTTCTTCTCTCATCTTTTCAAGAGCCTTTTGCAGGCCCTCTACTTGGGGCATAGCCATCCTTCAGTTCCTTTCTCACCATTGCCGAGACACTTAGGGGAGTCTCGGGATGTAATGAGCCATTTACTGAGGATGGGACAATGATGTGGTGCCAGGAGTCCCCATGCAGAACCATAATCCTGGGAAAATGTCCCACTGTACATTGCTCAGCGGGTCCTTCCCAGTATAGTTCTATAACCCTTTGCCTGCCTGCTTACTCCCTCACAACAATAATATATTACATTCCTCAAAGCTGATCCCTGGCACCTAGAGTCAGGACAAACGTACGTTATTTGATGTAGGTGTTTATTGGTATAAACATTTTTTAGAACTGTTTTTGCTGCTTCCTGTAAGTTATGATACATTGTGTTTCCATTTTGTTTGTCTCATGCTCTTTTAAATTTCCCTTTTAATTGGTTGTTCTGGGACATATTGTTTAACTTCTGTGTATTTGCAAATTTATCAAAATTTCTGTTGTTATTAATTGTGACTGGAAAAGATGCTTGATATAATTTGATCTTTTCAAATTTGCTACCATTTGTCTTGTTAGCTAACATTGATCTATCCTGGAGAATGTTTTGTATGTTCTTGAGAAGAATGTGTATTATGTTGGATGGAATATTCTGTATAGGTCACAATTCTTTGTCAGCTGATGCTGTCAGGTGCCAGTTGCTGGGTCTCCAGGGAGAAAAGAAGTTCCCATACAGGGAGGTGGACCATTTAGTCCAGGGCCACACACTGGTTAACCAGTTCTGTTACTGACAAAGCTGGTCCCCTATAATAACATGGAGTCTTCCCTGTTCACTGTCATGAAACCAAATAAAGGAAACTGAAAGTGAGTTTCAAGCAGTGCAGACTTTCTTTAATGGCCATGGAATTGAGAAGTGGGAGCATGGCTCGTGAGTAAACTTCTTGACTAGCAAAGGGTGAGTGGGTTAAAATATGGGGTATCTCTAATGCATGGGGTGGACATTAAAAGAGAGGGAAAGGATATTCATATCTTTTTTGGAAATGGGTGGTGAACATTTTGGAAATGGAGTGCTTCCTCCCTTTTTCTTCCTTTTATGGCTTCTTTTGGTCATTGTCACAGCAACTGTCAACTGTCATGGCACTTATGGTAGTGTCATCTAGTGTAGAAATGAGATTATAATAAAGCCTGAGGTCTTTTTCAAGTAATTTAATTGACTATCTTGGTTCTAAACAATCTCAAAACAAAGAGCTCTGGTTCTAACCAGTCTGATTACAACAAGAATTTTTATCATAGGTGTCTTGTTTCTTAAAGATAAGCAGAGTTAGGGCAGGGTAGAAATTCAGCTATGCCACATAGGCATTATCTCAGGTAACAGTTGTTCTTTAAATACTTGGTAGAATCTAACGACTATGCTATCGGGTTCTAGAATTTTCTTTGGTGGAAGACTTTTTTTTTTTTTGGTCAGACTTTTTTTTTGTCAGACAGAGTCTTGCTCTGTCCCCCAGGCTGGAGTGTAGTACAGCAATCTCAGCTCACTGCAACCTCTGCCTCCCAGGCTCAGGCAATTCTCATGCCTCAGCCTCCTGAGTAGCTGAGATTACAGACATGTGCCACCATGCCTGGCTAATTTTTTTGTATTTTCAGTTGAAACAGGGTTTCACCACGTTGGCCAGGTTGGTTTGGAACTCTTGGCCTCAAGTTGATCTGCTTGCCTTGGCCTCCCAGAGTTCTGGGATTACAGGCGTGAGACACTGCACCCAGCTAAAGACTTTTTATTACTGATTCAATCTCTTTACTCATTATTCCAAAGCCTCTTTATTTTTAATGCCTCTTTTACATTTTTTGGTCTGTTCAGATTTTTTGTGTTTTTATTTTATTTGTATGTGTGTTTGTGTGTGTGATTCAGTCTTGGTAGGTTGTATGTGTCTAGGAATTTATTCATTTCTTATAGGTTATCTAATTTTTTGGCATATAATTGCTTATAAAAGTCTCTTATGGTATTTTTATTTGATGTGAGTTGTAATATCTCCTCTCTAATATCTTGTTTTATTTATTTGAGCCTGTTTTGGTTTTCTAGATAAAGATTTGTCAATTTTATCTTTTGAAAAAAACTCTTCATTTTGTTAATCTTTTGTGTTATTTTCCTAGCCTCTATTTCATTTATTTCTGCTCTGATCTTTATTATTTGTTTTCTTCTGCTTACATTGAGCTTAGTATATTCTTCTTTGTCTATTTTCTTAAGACAAAATGTTGTTTATTTGTTAAGTTTTTTTAAGAGATGGAATCTCACTCTGTCACTCAGGCCGAAGTGCAGTGGCATGATCATAGCTCATGCAGTCTAGACTCCTGGGCTCAAGTGATTCTGTCCCTCAGCCTCCTGAGTAACTATAATTACAAGTGTGGTCTTCTTTTTTGATGCAGGTGTTTATTGGTATAAAACATTTTTTTAGAACTGTTTTTGCTGCATCCCATACGTTTTGGTATTTTATGTTTCCATTTTGTCTTGTGATATTTTAAACTTCCCTTTTAACTGGTTGTTCTGGGGCATGTTGTTTAACTTCTATGTATGTGCAAATTTACCAAAATATCTGTTGTTATTGATTGTGACTGGAAAAGGTGCTTGATATAATTTGATCTTTTCAAATTTTTTTTTAAATTTATTTTTATTATACTTCAAGTTCTAGGGTACATGTGCATAATGTGCAGGTTTGTTACATATGTATACTTGTGCCATGTTGGTGTGCTGCACCCATCAAATTTGTTAACATTTGTCTTGTTACCTAACATAAGATCTGTCTTGGAAAATGTTTTGTATGTTCTTGAGAAGAATGTGTATTCTGTTGGATGGAATATTCTGTATAGGTCTGTTAGGTCCATTTGATCTAAAGAGTTGTTCAAGTCTAATGTTTTCTTCTTAATTTTCTGTCTGGATGATCATTCCATTGCTGAAAGTGATGTATTAAAGTCCTCTAATATTATTGACCTGCAAGCTATTTCTTCCTTTAGATTCTTTACTATTTGCTTCACATATTTAGGTGCTCCACTATAGGATGCATAAGTCTTTACAATTGTTATATCCTCTTGAGGAACTGATCCCTTTGTCATTACATAATGCCCTTCTTTGTCTTTTTTCACAAATTTTGAATTAAAATATGTTTTGTCTGATAGAAGTATCACTACCTCTGCTCTCTTTTGGTTTCAATTGTGTGGGATATCTTTTTCCATCCCTTCACTTTCAGTCTATGTGTGTCTTTAAAAGTGAAGTGGGTCTCTTGTGGGTGACATATTGTTGGATCTTATTTTTTTATCTATTTGTTCATTCTATTTTTATTTACAATTTTAATCTATGTTCCTTCAAGGTTATTATTGATAGGTGAGGACTTACCACTGCCATTTTGTTAACTATTTTCTTGAAGATACTTTGTTGCTTTCTTCCTCTCTTGTCTTCCTTTGTGGTTTCCTGGTTTTCTGTCATGGTATGTTTGGTTGGAAGGCAAGATATACAAATAATATGAGAGTACTTATGGTTTAAAAAAAGAGACAAAAAAACAGGCCTCAAATAAAACTTGGCATATTTTACAGTTTTTTGCATCATGGATGATGAAGTATGGTGGTTCAACTCTAATTATATGAAGAAAGTGTTTAATTCACAAGAAACTGTTTTCTTTTGCATTCTAAGGTAACATTCAAGAGTGGAATTTATAGAAATAGTTGCCCTATAGGTGATGGAAAAGAAAATTGTTCGTATTTAAAAGGAACAATTCTTTCAGGCTACTGTATGATCCCATACACAAAACTTTATTTGAGGTCTTTCTTCGTACCCCATAAAGAAGATCAAGTTCAATACCTATTCAATTAACATCCTGAGGTGATGGGTAGAAGAAGGAAAGTACTGGAGAAACACTGTGTGTGTGTGTGTGTGTGTGTGTGTGTGTGCATGTGTGTGTGTGTGTTTAGAAACTGTGGATGAGAAAATCATTTTAAGTCTTCATATCCATTTACAAACTTAAATGAAAGAAATAGCCAGTGTTATTCATAGCACAAACCATTTTGCACATATAAGCAAATACAGTCTTTACTTGCTTAAGTCTTAACCTAATTTCTATGCAAGCAGGGTCTAGGGCCCTGGCCCCTGACCCCATTGTTTTTGGGAGTCTGAGCTGGCCACAGCACTGGGGCAAAACTGCTTCGTGATTGCCAGAATGTAATGTCAAAGGTAAAATCCATGAGTAAAGCCAGAACTGAGATCCAATTAGACCATACTTACTCATATCACAGTAAATATCTGAACAGAGAAAGGAGAACAAAGAAAATAGCAAGATGGTAGAATAAGAATCATTTAAATAGAGCAAGTGCATTTAGAATGAAGGTGAGAACAGAAAGTCAGTCATATTCCTGAGACACTGAGGTGCAGTAATAAGACCCTTTTCCTGCCTGCTATTTTGGGTGGGAGATAACATTGAAGTAAGTGAAATTATTTAAATAACCTGGGGACAGGAGAATGTGATGATAAGGTCTTGGGGTACTAAGTAGTAGAAGATGTTGGAGTGAGGGAATTGGTGATTTTTATAACCCAATGGAAACCAGATGCAGCCTCTCGATTCACAGCAGAGGCACAAGTGCATCTGTCATGGGCAGCCTGCTCAAAAGGATTTCTTTGTCAGAAATTCACAGAACTGTGCCAATTTTTGGCCCACCAGAGACTGCCCTGATGATCCCTCTAGGCAGTAACTGACATTTACTCAGATGGTCAGTTGTTGGAGAATTGTTTCCAAGTGGAATGTGGACAAGAACTGGACCAGAAAGCAGAGCTATTTTCAATTGAGGTGCTGTGAGGGGAGAATCAGCAAAAGATTGTAAGTCAGTTCTGTGATGGAGAGTTGAAAGGATTAGTGATCTGATGAGTAAAATTATGTAAATCCAAATCTCTTGAAGTTGCTGAGTATAGGTAAATGATATGATCTAATTTACCTATTAATGATAGGGTGGAGTAGGACAGTGGATAGTAGACAAACGTTGCAATTTTTGAAGACCTTGAAAACTCCAAAACTAGTTCCAAGGAAGAAATTGATTGGCTTGGTGATTCTGGTGAAAGTCATATCTGGGTGAGGAATATAATAATAAAGGGAGTAGTGTCCTAGAGCCAGTTAGGATTTGAAAGAAGATGCAGAAAGCAGTTCTGCACTGTTTTCATCTTATAATTTGGAGGATGGTTTCATTTTATGGTTTAAAGTTTACTGTAGGGTAAGATTCAGCAGTGTTCTCAATTGGGCTCTGCCACCACCGCAGCTTCAGCATACATGGGGAAAATGGCCACCTAGGCACAGGTTCCCAAACTAGTATATTATTCTCTTCCTGGGCATCAGCAAATGGTTAGTCTGGGCAGAGAATAACAGGGCTTTATTCTGTTTCTATAGTAGTGGTCTGAGTTTTAATGGCAGAGCATCAAGGAGAAAAGAAAAGTTATTTCTCAGGTGCTTCTGATACTCATGGGGAGGTCTTCCAATTCAGAAGTTCTGGAAGGCTCACGCTACCCAGACAGCTGTGCATATAGGACTTCCCTGAAGCTTTCCTGAATCTGGGGCTACACAATTGAGTCATTTCTCCTTTACGTCCTGGAATTAGGGTCAATGTTCTACAGGGCAACAGGTCATTGATTCTGATCCTGCCAGCATCCACCCATCTTAACGGCAGGCATCATCCCAGGGTGAACCTCTGAAAGATGTTGCTTAGTACTGCTTGGAGGTAAGGTATCTTCAACAAACAACCTGGAGAAAGCAGGGTTATGGACCAGTTATATGGCTTCTGTGCAAAGCATGAAACCAAGAAGAGGCACATACATTTCTCCAGAAATTGCTCTTGTGGTGGGGGGTAGGGGGCAGCAGTGGTAGTGCTCTCTATGATGGACCCAAATCCAGAGAACTATCTGCACTTTTAGCATCGATTCATAAAGTGTCTAAAGGTTTAAGTGGTCATAGCATAACATTAAAGATCCTTAAACCCAAAACTCTAGACACATTCTCATTAACTGGGATACAATGCAGTAACTATGAATGAATATACAATGGGCAGGTGGTATCTGTAATAGTAATAGATCTCAGAATTGAGATCAGTGGTGAGGACTTGTGACCTAGGTCCTCAGAGAATTACTGTCTTTTGTATGTAATTTTTCTGTTTGCTTTCAGCTCATTTCTCTAGTGTCCCCTTGCTTTGCTCTGAATTATAGGGAGCCAATTGAATTATAGGGAGCCAATTGACCCTACAAATTCAAAAATCACATTTCTTAGCTTCTTTGTCCATTGGCTTCTGGCTAAGCTTCATCAATGGGAAGCACTGCAGAGAAATTGGGAGGTAGAAGGAAGAGAGAAGCCAGAGTATTCCCTCTACCTTTTCGGTTTCAGGCAGTTCTTTAGCAGTGGCTGTGTCTCCTTCTCCATAGTCCCAGCTCCCCCAGATTGACTCTGATTTCTCACTGTATGGCCCTGGCTTATCAGTTTGTATAACATCTTCTTCCCGTGTCTTAGTAATGCTGGTCGCTTCCTGCTTTTGTTAATTTGTTCCTTCTTTGTTTTATCATCCTCCTGGAAGCTTTATAACTAGTTTGCCATATAAAATTTGATTTTCTTAATGTAATCACTTGTTATGAGTTTCCTGACACAATTGACTGTCAGAGAGTCTTGGGCAAGAGGGAATACAGAATGTGTGATATGGGGTGGGGTATCTGTTAGCATAGGCTTGCTCCAGCAGGCAGGCTGGGCTGGAATCAAGGGAAAATTGAGCCATGGATTCTAGGGGCAAAACTAGAATCAGGCGTCACAAGCAGCCAAGTAGTGTTATTATGCAAGGGGTTAGGAAGAAAGAAGGAAACTAGTGTAACCAAGTAATCTGAGTGAGGTCATAGAGAAGGAAGCACTATTTCAATATTGAAAAAGAAAAATGAATGCAAATGTTGATTAAATATGTTCAAAGTGGCACAACAAAGAGGTTATGTTGCCTAATACACAGCAAAATTTATCTTTGCTCTTCTCTCTACTCAGTTTCACTCACCATGACTGTTCTTTTACTACACATGTTTAATCTAATTGCCTATCTGTCTAATCTCTTTCTGGTCCAAACTCTTTCCTTTTGCTTTTTCCTTCTCTTGTATCTTTCTAACACCTTTTCTCTTCCAGAAGGAGCCTTTTCTTACGTAAATCAATCAGAGAGGATGTATACTTGTTATAATGTATTATAGTTTTGCATCTCTCTCACACAAGATAATAAAAACCAGGATGAAAATTGTAGATATTAGATCAGAATAAACTGGACTGAAAGAAAAGTGGGAAGATGAGCCCAGAGATATTACTCTCATTAGGACTAAAAATTACCTTTTATGTAATGATTTTGCCTTGTCCCTGCGAAAGGAAAACTCTGCTAATGGGACTCAACTAGTTCAAATAGTTGGAATCTAATGCTGCATGTGGAAATCAGCTGTTTTGAATTCAGAGCATGTTCATGTATAAGGATATACACTGGGTAGGTTTTCAATGCCATGGAGACCACACTCAATGGATGTTTAATAAATGAATGCATAATATGTGAAGTACAACATGGTATTCTACCAAGAATTCTAGAGAAAATAGCTACCAGATATAGATATGTTGCTGTAATAGAATTCATTCAGAATTCCAATTTGGAATATAAGAAACAAATTCTTCAGGTTATGAGAGTTGAAATCTCCTTTTCTCATCTTTCCCATTTTCTGTGTGCTGCTCAAATTCTTCAAACTCCAAAGGGATCAGATAAAAATAGGTATTTCTAGAAAGACACTACCCAACCCAGGAACAAAACTTACAAACTTAGACCTTTTTTTTTTTTTTTTTTTTTTTTTGACATGGAGTCTTGCTCTGTTGACAGTCTGGAGTGAGTGCAGTGGCGCGATCTCGGCTCACTGCAGCCTCTGCCTCGTGGGTTCAAGCGATTCTCCTGCTTCAACCTCCCAAGTAGCTGGGACTACAGGCATGTGCCACCACGCCCAGCTAATTTTTGTATGTTTAGTAGAGACGGGGTTCAGATCTTCCCTTTTTTTAAAATATGGCTCCAAGGAGTGGCTTATGAGCTTCAACTTATTGCTTCTGATTAAGATTTCATTTATCCTTTACTATTCATCAGAACAGACCATCCTTGCTTTCTTTCCTTTCCTAGCCTATCTTTAAAATGAACTCAGCTCTTTGGAAGGTAATAAGCAGTTTATTGGTAGCAACAAAAGGGGGAATATATCATAAATGAAAAATAGCAACAACCTTAAGTGTTCTCAAATATTTTTAAAGTATCAGTTATAAATAACATGAGAGCTTCAGGTAGTGTAATAGTTAATGGTGAGAAACTGGACACTTTCTATCTAAGATCAAGATAAGATGAGGATATCCCCCTTACGATACCTGTTCAATATTAGCATGGAAGTGGTAGCTAATGCAATAAAACAAGAAAAAGAAATGAATATAATAGTCTTTGTTCACAAAGAGCATGATAAAATCCCAATTAATCAAAATGACAACAACAAAATATACTGGAATTGATAAGGATGCAGGCTACTAGGTTAATATACAAAAGTTAATTGTTTTTCTACATTCCAGCAATAAACATAACAATGCCATTTTCAATAACACCCCAAAATGGAATATTTGGGCATAAATCTAACAAAATATGTACATAATTTATATGCTAGAAGCTATTAATACAAAACCCTGTGGAAAATCAAAAGAGCTCTAATTGAATGGAGTGATATTCCATGTTCATGGATTGGAAAACTCGGTGTTGTAAAGATGTTTCTTCTTCCGAATTTCATCTATAGATTCAACATAAATCTCAAATCTATAGATTTCAACAAAATCTCAGAAAACTATTTTTTCAATATTGAAAACTCATTCTAAAATTTATATAGAAAGGCCAAGAACCTAGAATTCTGATATAATATTGAAGAAGAAGAAAAAGTTGGAGAAATTCTATCCAATTCCAAAACTTATTATAATATCAGAGTAATCAACACAGTGTGATGCTGGTGAAAGGCCAGACACTTAGATAAATGGAAGAGAATAGAAATATAATCACACAAATATAGTAAACCAATCCTTTACAAAAGAGTAAAGGCCACTAAATAGAGAAAAAATAGTCCTTTCAGCAAAGGTGTGGGAACAATTGAAACCAACATGCAAAACTTAACCTATACACAAGCCTTATATCTTTCACAAAACTTAACCTATACATAAGCCTTATATCTTTCACAAAAATTAACTCAAAATGCACCATAGACTTAGATGTAAAATACAAAATAGTAAACTTCTTGAAGAAAATATAGGAAAATATAGGTGACTTATGGTTTGACATTATATTTTGATACACACTAAAATCATGATTCATGAAAATAATTTAATGTTAGATATCATTAAAATTAAAAATTATGTATTTTGAAAGGCACTGCTAAAAGAATAAAAAAATGGACACAAAAAAATTTGAAAGAGAATATTTGGAAAATAGAAAATATATATTCAATAAAGGATTTATATTCAAAACATAGAAAGAGCTCTTGGAGCTCAACTATAAGAAAATAAAAGGCACCAGGCATGGTTACTAATATCAACAATCCCAGTGCTTTGAGAGGCCAAAGTGGGAGGATTACTTGAGGCCAGGAATTTGAGATTACCCTGGGCAATATAGACAAAAGAAGAGGAAGAAGAGGAAGAGGAAGAAGGGAAGAAGGAGGAGGAGGAAGAGGAGCTGGAGGAGGAGGAGACATATCTATACATAGGTATACACCATGGCAAGTGTATGCTTATGTGACAAACCTGCACATTCTGCACATGTATCCCAGAACTTAAAGTATAATAACTTAAAAAAAATATATATATATTTTTTATTTATAGAGGAGGAGGAGGAGGAGGGAAGGAGAAGGAGAAGAGAAGAAGAAGAAGGAGTAAAGTAAGAATAACAGGTAAGGGGAAAAAGTCTATGATAATCCATATAGTAATGAATTAGAATTGGAGACATCAGTATGAACTCATATTTAATTTAATATAGATAAAAATAGTTACATCTGGAGATTTTTATAGAGATGCATATGTACACTGGGTAATATAAACACATTTTCTTGATCTTCCATTAGAGAGAGCCTAAAAAAAATGGCTGGGCATCTTGACTTACACCTGTAATCCCACCACTATAGAAGGCCAAGGCAGGAGGATTGGTTGAGCTCAGGCATTTGAGACCAGCCTGGGTAACATAGAGAGACCCTGTAGCAACAAAAAATAAAAGTAAATTAGCCAGGCATGGTGGAACACAGTTGTGGTCCCAGCTACTCAGGAGGCTGAGGTGGGAGGATCACTTCAGCCTGAGAGGTTGAGGCTGGAGTGAGCTGTGATCCCACCACTGCACTTCAGCCTGGATTGCAGAGCAAGATCTGGTCTCAAAAAAGAAAAAAAAGAAAAACAATTGATAGGCATTTGTCAAAGAACACAGGAACAAATTGAAAGACCTCCCAATGGCCAAAGCTGTAACAATTTGAGCAACAAAAGAGGTAGTATTGTATTAGAACCTAAAATATAAAATAAATATCTGTTGGTCCATATTGATACATTGCCTTCAAGGAGGTAGAACATAATTCCCCACCGCTTAAAGAGTAGGCTGTGCATAATGGCTTCATTCCAAAGAGTACTGTGTGTAAAGAGGAAAAAAAAGTAACTTTACAGTGAAGAATTGAGACAAGCACTACCTCAGCCAGTGATCAAGGTCAATATCATCAGTGATAAGTCATTTTGATAGTATATTCTCTTAATATGATGCGGGAAAGATGACACTTTACCCTTTGATGTTTCCACCTAAGCTCGCAACCTCAGTTTAATCAAGAGAAACACACTAGACAAATCCCATAGAGATTTGTAGAGAGATGTTATACCGAATACCTGTCTAGTACTCCTCAAAACTGCCAAGGTTATCAGCAACCAAGAAAGTCTGTGCAAATGTCACAGCCAAGAGGAGCCTCAAGAGACAGGACAACTACATGTAATGTAGTACCCTGGGTGGGATTCTGGAACAACAACAACAACAAAGCATTAGGTAAAACTAAAAAATTTTGAATGAATTGTGGACTTTACTTACTAAAAAGGCATCAATTGTAATAAAACTATCATACTAACATAAAATATGAAAAACAGGAGAAACCCAGTGTGGCGTCTATAAGAGCTCTCTGTATTATCCTTTCAACTGCCCTAAAATTAAAGTTTATTTAAAAAATAATGTGGAACTTGGAACCAACCCAAATGCACATCAATGATAGACTGGATAAAGAAAATGTGACATATATACACCATGGAATACTATGCAGCCATAAAAAAGGATGAGTTCATGTCCTTTACAGGGACATGGACTAAACTGGGAACCATCATTCTCAGCAAATTAACACAGGAACAGGAAATCAAACACTGCATGTTCTCACTCATAAGTGGGAGTTGAACAATGAGAATACATGGATACAGGGAGGGGAACATCACACACTGAGGCCTCTTGGGCGGTGGGCGGGATAGCATTAGGAGAAATATCTAATGTAGATGACAGGTTGATGGGTGCAGCAAATCACCATGGCATGTGTATACCTGTGTAACAAACCTGCACATTCTGTACCTGTATCCCAGAACTTAAAGTATAATAAATTAAAATAATGTGGAAGAATGAGAAGTGTCATAAAATAAATATGCTTAACCATAAGTTAATAATTATTGAAGCTGCATATAAATACACGGGTTCACTATAATATTCTGTTTACGCATATGCATATTTAACATTTTTATAATAAGATTTTAAAAGTAAATCAGCAATTTAAAACTCACCAGAAGAAAAGTTATTTGTAATATTTATTCTATTTTAATTGAAAATAGATCCTACTTTCTTCCCATATTTATGAGAACCTCACTTAATCACTGGAAATTCCTTGGACCTGGAATAGAACTTTAACTGCAGTGACTAAATAATTTATTGTCCAGAATGGGACACTTTGGAGACCGAAAGGAATGCTATTATGTAATTACACTGGGACAATGATAATCAGCTAGGAGTAATCTGGGTAAAATCAGGTTATCCTATCATTTTTTTTTTTTTTTTTTTTTGACCTAACATGTCCTCCATCTGTGTAATGCTTCCTTCCCCCATCTCCATCTCGGAAAAGACAATGTTTATATAGATGACAACAGTGAATTTGGGGTTTCTAGAGCCCTGAACTAAGATTAAAGCTAGACTGTTGCCAACTGCTTTCTTTTATTACCAAGAAAGACTTGGAAGTTTAACATAGAAATTAAAGATGACAGCCTCAGTATGTGGTGGTAAAAAAAGAAGAGAGAACTAGTTAAGACACCCTCAAACCCCAACACAAAGCAATTCTAGCAACAAATAAGCAGCCAGAAGTCAGTGGAGGTTACAGTTCTGGGTCTGTACCAAGTGGGTGAAGGGAGAATGTGGGTAAAGGGTAACCCAGTGTGGTGGTGTAATGGCAAAAAGGACTTCACAGCCCTTTGGGATAGCAATTCCACGAAATGAAATCTAAGTTGGCTTGGTATGTGTTATCATTTTGACAGAAGTTTAACATTGGAAATTGTTTCAATCCAAACCGCTATTGATGTGAAAGCTACTTTTCTGTACATGTCTGTAAGCTTCTTCAGAACAGTACTGTGTCTTACGGATCATTTTTTTAACCACCTTTCACAGTACCCTCAACATTGTAAAGCTCATTGATGTTCACGGAGATTAATAGTTACACGTAAATTTCAAAACCTAGAAAAACCCACTATGGAAGATTTTGTCACTTATTTGCAAAAAATGTACTGCACTAAAATGTACAGTTCATAAGGTCTTAGTTGGCTGAGACGACCCGTATATGCCTTGTATGTACGGTGGGATCCTCAGTCTTACCCTATCTAAAATATTTTATTGTGTTTCTCACTAATCCAGCAGTGTTCTTTTATTGATGAAGCTGTCAGACGAGAGAAAAATCCAAGGGTGAAAAGATAAAGGAAAAGAGAAAATAAGAATAGAAAAGGGCTGACAGATGAGAAGAAATGGTTTGAAATACCTGTTGGAAATTTCTATCTGATGACACAAACACTCCATTACCATGGCTTCATAAATTCACATCATTGATACTTGCCTTTCTGAGATATTCAATATCATTAAACACCCTCCCCTTCTGGTAGCAGGCTGTTCCACATTACCATTCTTCCTGCTTGTTCTTCACTTTTATTTTGGTCTTTAAAAGAAAAGATCATGTTCTTTGTCCTTCGTAAAAATATGTTCCAGCCATATTGAATTACTTCCTGTGCTTTGTGACCACTGTGCTACCTCACGCCTTCATGCCTCTCCCTTTGCTTCTCCTGACGCCTGAAACACCTGCCAACCCCTCTTTGCCAGGTAAGTGTTCCTCAATGACTCAGCTGAGATCAGGAATTTGGATGTATTTCCTAATCTTGGCAGGCTAAGACAAGGAAGGTGTTTTGTTCTGTACTCGTCTAATATGCTCTTTAGGTCACTTATTTCACTGTATTGAAAGGATTAATTTTCTTAACTATCTCATTAGATTGTGAGCAGTTTGAGGTCAGGAATTGTGTCTTATTAATGTGAAATGTGTCTAGCACATAGAAGGCATAATAATAAACACGTCATTAATGCTAAGTCAGTAAAGATGTATGCATATTGTCTAACCATAAAAAATCAGAATTCATTACTCTCTGCTATAGAAATCTGTTCACCTTATGTGAGCATCATTTTATTTTCACTGTTATATTTAGACTTTTGCTGAAACATGCTCCCAGTCCCAAGAAGTCATTCCTCTACCACTTCAGAAGTTGTGGCAGCTGTTGTATATTTTCAGCCTTGAAAATAGTAAGCTCTATATTTGGATTTGTTGGAAGGAATTAAAGTCTGTGCCTTTGGACAAAATAAGCATTTCATTCATTACCCATCATTCCAGAGATACCCCCTGGGTGCTTTCACTTCTAGCAGCCTGGTCAGGCTGACATCTGTTGCTTTGTCTCCTAAGACTTATCTTGAAACTGTGTTAAATTGGATTGAAATATTTCAATTACTTTTCTATATGTAAATTCCTTCCACTATGATGAATTAATTGTAACATGAAATCTATGAAATTGTACTATTTTGATCTGAGTTCCTTATTAATAATTATGTGTCCTAAGTATCTTTAATATTATGTGTCCTAATTAAGGCTTTTTTCGAGAGGGTTTTGTAACATTGTTGGAATTGTAGGTGAGATAGTCAGGGAGTCTAAACTCAGGGAATTCATTCTTATCATTTAGTTATTTGCTCTTTCTGAGACCTTCAGGAGAATAAAAGACTCATCCTCTCTATCAGCGTGCTATTCCAAACAGGGATATAAAAGCTTTTATGGGTTGCATTGTGTCCCCTCAAAAATCATCATTGAAGTCCTAACCCTCAGTACTTTAGAATGTGACCTTATTTAATGATAAGGTCTTGACAGAGGTTAACAAGTTAAAATGAGGTCACTGGGTGGGCCCTGATCCAATTTGACTGGTGTCCTTGTAAAAAGGAGAAACTTGGAGAAAGATAGGCACACAAGGAGACTGCCATGTGGAGATGAAGTCGGTGATTAATGTGATGCATCTATAAACCAAGGAATGCCAAAGACTGGAAGAAAATCAGCCTCTGGTAAAGCCAACTTCTGGGGGACAAGGCATAGAACAGGTTTTTCCTCACAGCCCCGGGAAGGAGTTAACCTTTCTCTCACCGTAATCTTGGACTTCTAGCCTCCAGAGCTGTGAAATAATAAATTTCTGTTGCTTAAGCCACTCAGTTTGTAGCACTTTGTTATGCAGCCTTAGAAAGCTCTTCCAGCCCCATGCTTAATTACTGTCCCCACAGACCTTTGTGTGATAAGCCATGGCCAGGTGTGCTCATGAAGACACTGGGTAGACATGCATGAGTTCCTAGTTGCTACACAGTAGATGCAGACAAAGGAGTGTTGAAAATTGGAATGTAAAGAGGGTGGGAGAAACAGAGAGAGAGAGAAAGGGCATAAGTGCTGTCACAGTAGGGATTTCCACCAAGTGCCAGTGCAGGAAGAATGTCATAGCTCAAAACTCATCCATAAGGCCTAGGTGATGTTAGTGATTTTGTTTATGAGTAACAGGTCTGTTTATTCATTCAATATTTATTTTTTGAGTGCCTAAAATGTGTCAAGCACTGTTACAGACACTGGGTACTTAGCAATTAAAAAAAACATAGAAAAATTCCTGTCTTCAAGGAGTTTACATTCTGGGAAAGAAATAGACAATAACTGAATACATACGTACAATGTATAACATATCACACAGAGAAAACGAAAGCAGGAAAGAGAGCAGGGAGGATAGTGTGTGCATCTGGAGTTGGTTCATTTTGGTCAGTGGTTTTAGAAGACTACAGATACAAGATGGTATTTTAGGAAAGATCTGATATAGGCAAGGAAGGAAGATATGCAGAGTCCATGGGAAAGTATACCAGGCAGAAACAACATCAAGGAAAGGGGCTCTGAAGTAAGAGTAGGATTGACATGTCTAAAGAACAGAACAGAAAGAAAGCCAGTGCAGCTGGAACAGAGTGAGCATGGGGAGGGGTCCTAAGGGATGAGGCCACATGGGAAAGTCTTGTGGGGCATGCTAGTGCTTTTGATTTTTAGCCAGTATGAACTGGAAAGCCACTGCATTTTGTAAGTGCATTAGAGACCATCTGACTGGCAGGATTGCTCAGATTGCTGTGCTGAGAAGAGACTGAAGGCAGAAGAGGTAAAGGCAGAAGACTGGTTAGGAGGGAGAACATGGTAGTTTTGACAAGGAAGGTGATGGTGAGATTGGTAGACAGAGTCGATTCTGAATTTAAATTTAAAGTGGAACCAACATGATTTTCTGACAGAGTAGAGAGGAGACAAAGATAGGTCCAAAGTCTTTTTGATTCTTGGCCTGAGGAAACTGGAAAGCTTGTATCATCATTTTCTGGCATAAGAAAGACAGTAAGAATAGTATGTATTTGAAAGAAGATCAGGAGTTGAATCTGGATGTAGAATTATCTTTCCTGTTTGAATCCATTCCGTTCCTAGATTTCTGTGACCAAAGTTTAAAGAGTGAGAGTTGGGATAAATAGAAAAACCTGTAGTAAGATCCCACTGTCTTAGATATTTAAGTAGATATGCTGAGTAGTTAGCTGAATAGTGGGACATATGATTCTGGACTCCAGGGGGAGAGGTCTGAACTAGTGATAGAAATGTGCAAACTATACTAATCTAGGTAGTATTTGTAACTGCGAGAGCAAATGAGATCAATAAGTGAGTGAGTATAGACTTGAAAGAAAAAATATCCAAGCACCAAGTCTTGAGGCTCTCCAAAAATATAAGGATGAGAAGATGAGGTAGAAGCTGAGAAGAAACTGAAAATGAGTGGCCAATAAGGTAGAAAACTAGGAGAGTGTGATTTCTGAAGCCAAGTAAGTAAGCAAGAAATGCTCAACTGTGCCAAATAATGCTTACATGGCTGACAAAAGGAAATCTGATTTGACAACACAGAGAATATGGGTCAGCTGTGAAGGAGAAAGCTGTGAAGTATATTGAAAGTTGAATTAAATCAAGAATGTAGTTGTTTTCTGGGACAAAGCAAGAGAAAGAGAAAGGAATTGACAGTGCGTAGAAAAGTATGATTATAGCTGATCATGAAAAACCAACCTGAGAAGGAGGGAAGCAAGGGTATGAAAGGGCAGAGAGAGAGTGAAGAGGTGGGAGGATCAGTGGATTGTAGATCCCTATGTTGATAAGGTATTTCTGAAATTCCGTCATGTCAGGGAGCAAACTAGAAAAATCATAACAAGTCTAAAGAATGACCATGGAGTAAGTGGCTCAGGGAATGGAAGAAAAGATCACTAGAGAGAGGAATTCAAGGAATTGAGAGACTATGGTATTAGAAAAAAGATAGCTGCAAGGACATTAAAATCACCAACAACTGAAACAGCGTTATCGTGGAGTGACAGTGAATCTTTAAGAAACAAGGGGAAGTGCTTGAAAGGTTGATCACTGAGGGCAACAAGGAGGGTAGTGGGGCTCATGAAGATGAAATGAGATGCAAAGCTGGAAGTCAGGGTGTGCATGCAGAAGAGTCTGAATGGTTTGCAAGCAGGAATGGGAGGGAAAGAGGACTGTTAACTTACCTCCAGGCCCAGCAGTAAAGGGCTTGAGGAAGAGAACAACACACATGTTGTTGAACCCTGAATATGTCTCTGAATGATACAGAAGCGACCTTCTATGGGTTTGGGTTTACTCAGAAGTATAATTTTCATATATATTGTGCTCAATTTTGTGAGAGGAAGCCAATATGTTCTGTGAGGCTCATTTTCTTCCAGTCTTCTAATCTAGTCCCACTTCTCTACAACTAAGGCCCAGGATACTATGATTTTAACTTCTTCTTTAATATGTAGTGTTCTCAGCTCTGCTGTGACAGAGACACACCCAAGTACCCTGACAATTCCCTCTGACTCTTGTACCTGATACATACACTTAAGTCATGGCTCAGACATAACACAGAAAATCAAACAGCAGATACATTGGTATTCCAAAGTAGGGCATTTTCTAATTTATTACCTAAATTAAGTTCCAATTGGAGTGCAAATGGTAAAGAGACAGCATTTCTTTTATAGAGAGGGCTGCTCAGAGAAGACGCAATGAAAACTACTAAAGTCACTGCATATTTTGTTCTGTTTCTTTTGGGAACACTGGTAAAATTTGAAGGCAATTCAAGAGAAAAAAGGTATCAATTACTGTGTAAATCCCCTTGAGCACCTCAGGTTTTGCAGCATTTCATATTATTTTTATTTGGGAGTAGCAAATTTATACAATTTCTGACTACTGCTTAATGATGACAAGACTCTACACTGTGCCAAAACATCATCTATCAATTCACAAGCTGCCTAGTTAACTAGTGTGCCTCCTGCTGACATTGTAACTCCAGATTAATGTCAAACCCTTGCAATTTACAGATGTCTGCATATTCAAGCCAGAAAAGACATAGTTTTCAAAATCTAGAAAAGACATCCCCTCCACATTTGCTTGAAAAATATAGATTAAGATTTTTCCCTACAATGAGAATGTAAGAGTTTGGGAACTCCTGAATTTCTCCCATTATGGAAGAGCTTACATTTTCCTTTGGAGCACTTGTTTTCAGGCCCATCTCCTAGGTGACCTCTCTTCCTAGGCCTCCTTATGCTGCCCCCCCACTGACAGCTAGGTTTTCCTTTTCTTAAATTGACTTAGACTTATGATTATGTATGGTCACCTGATTGAGCTATCTGGCTCTGCAGCTGGGCTCCCATATTCATTCCTAAATTTCTTTCATTAGCAAACAGTCTTGAGATCTGAGATATGTGGGGTGAATTTTGGTGACCTTGTAGCTTTCAAGTAACAGTATTTCCAACTGCCATACTGAACCAACCCAGTGTCCAGGATACTCCATTTTCAAATTCCCTGATGTGGTCAAATTGTGTAATTTCTGTAAATGTTTGTTTTTACATCTGTAATATGGAGAGAACAATACTTACTTCATGGAGTTGCTGGAATGCTAACATTAGTCCACATTAGAAGGGAATCTTTATGTTCTATTGATGGTTTAGATGCATGACATGCAATCACTTTTATGAACAAATTTTCCAGCATCACCTGCTGCTTTGTATGACTTTTGCATTGGACTGCCAACTGAAATAATGTTGCAATTGTGTCTTCACTGAATTTGACATCATGGTATTTAAAGACTAACTGAATTGCATTTGATATGACTACAACTTTTAGAGCAACACCCCTCAACCTCAACCTTTAATGTTTATACAGATATCCTAGGCATCTTGTTAAATGAAGGTTTTGATTCAGTAAAGTCCAAGGTGGGGCCCAAGATTCTACATTTCTTACAAGCTTTGAGATGATGGCAATGCTATGGATTACATTTTGACTATCAAGGCTTTAGATAACTGGTTCTCAACATTGTCTAAATATTAAAGTCATCTGGGGAGTTTTCAAAACTCTCAATATTCAGGCTAAATGCCAAAGCAATTAATTTGAAGCCCTACCCTCCCTGCCTTCCTAACTTACTTTTTTTTTTTAATTAATTCAGGAAATATATACCGTGTGTCTACTATCACTAAATGCTATATAAATAATAGTGACTAATAAAAAAGATTGCTTTCACAAAAATAGAAAAGGAGTTTCAAGAGGAAAATTGAGTGTACATTGAGAAATATGCTAATATCCTAAAAGTTACCTTAGGTTCATAAGAATCCTGATACAGAGTGTTTACTTTATACCAAGCACATTGCAGGGGCTGGTTTATTTCATTTTGAGAGATAATATTTCACCATTTTGAGATGAGGTTCAAAAAAAGTTTGAGATTAAACATCTGGAAGGAGACAGATGTAGAGGTGAAAATTATGCCTCTCTTAGTTTATAGACCCTTTTCTTTCTACCACATCTATTCTCAGGTGTTCCCATGCTTCCTATGTAAGGACTGTACATCTGTAGTATGGGCTCAGGTCATTGGATGCAATTAAATACAATTTAGGAAGGCTTGTAATTTATATTTCAAATACACACTTTCAAGAGCTATAAGCTATCACTTACTGAATTTCAAAGAGTTCTGATTTATTTATAATTGATTATATTAGTGAGGGTAGGTTAACTGCTATTAAAATTATGTCAAAAATATCACTAGTTTAGTGCACCATAATTTACACAACCGTCTTAAGGTGATGTTCTTTGTCTTATTAGCTATCCTTGTAGTAGTGACTAAGGTATGCAAGCTCCTATGGCTCTGCCTTCCCCTAGGTCATTTGAGTTCTCTCTGAGGCAGATGGCTAAAGTGCATGCAGGATCTCGTGTAGGAAGTTTTGTGAGAGATAACTGTGTGTCATGCATTGCTTCCAGCCACATCCCAATGGCTAAAATGCATGTGCATGGCTCTCTCTAACTGCAAGGGAGCCTGGAAAATGTAGTCTACCTGGGTACCAAAAGAAAAGTGAAAAGATTTTTTTTCAACTAAAATAAAATATGAAATGCAGATATAATTGTTTAGTTCACATGTGTGGAACAACACTTGCCATGACTTTTTCTTTCTTTTACTATTTCTTGTCCTTTTAAAAATTACTCATTAATGTCTTCCAAATGAGATATTATCACTTCAAGTCATTGACAAGGGAAGGGCAAATGCCCAGAGAGCAGGAGAAATGCACCTCTGAACACACCTGCTTTAATTGCTTTGTTTCTGAGACTCTAAGTTTAGTGAAACCACACCATCCCCTCACTCATAAGTAGAATTCTGTGCATGCCATTCTTTACCAGGGTAAGATATACCTTTATATTTCTTCATTCCATTCTCATCATTTTATGCTAGAAACACAGGAAAACTGACCTCAAATGTCAAGGTAGCAGAAACGAGATATCATATTAACTTTGGTTCAGGTGCTCTTAAAGAATAATATATTCTATGATGAGCATTTAATTTTTTTATATAAGTATCTATTTTGGACCCCTTTTTAATTGACTCTTCTTTGAGGGAATAAAATTTTAATATATAAGCTGTCAGTTATTTTGCAGATTTTCAAATTCTTTAAATTTTTCCTACATTAGGAAAAAAGTCTTCAAACCTTACTATGCCTTTAACACATCTTACCAATAACTACTGACTATTTAAGAGGGAAAAGGTACTGGATTGGGCTGTCCACAGATAGCAACAGCAGGAATAATGAGAGAAGAACAGTAGGCAAGATCAGAAGTGGGTTTAAGTGAACTGGAAGCAAGTGAACCCAGTATAGACCTCCTGTTTAATATTTTAAACTAGAGCCATAAAGCCTTAAATCTGGAGGCTATGCTCTACATGGACCAATTATAAAGCCCATGCCTTTTTGTGATCATTACATCTTGTTACAGGTTTGCTCAGGTTTTCCAAGCCAGTTCCTCAAAATCAGATAGCCTTTAAGATTTGGTAAAACCTCATGATGGTCATTCTGGAAAGTGGCACCACTTGGAATATAGGCCATCTGGAATGGTTTTTCCCAACCCTCTGAATAAGGCAGTCAATGTATGTGACAATTTGGTCAACACCCTGTCAGCAATAAATAGCTGCATCCATATGGTTTCTTATGCCCAGTTTACATTGTGCTTAAGCCAGGCTTTGAATCCCTTCCAATTCTAACCACATGAGAGAAAACACATTAACAAACACATGAAAGAGATCTGTTTTCACTTTGTCCACTTTCATTAAGATTGGAAAACCCGTAATCTTCCTTTTCGATAGCTCATTTGGTAAGTGAGTGATGACTTGGAGCATGTTGTTTGGATACGTGTATAATTTTCCTTTTACTTGCTTGAATCTCTACATGCACTCCATCTATTATTATTTTTAAGATAAATTTAGAACAGCAAATACAACCACACTCATGCATATCACATAATGATGTTTTGGTCAACAACAAACCATGTGTATGGTGGTTGCCCCATAATATTATTTCCAAACTGAAAAATTTCAAATCCCTAGTGATATCATAACTATTATAATGTCATAGCATAATGCATTACTAACATATTTGTGGTGATGCTGGTGTAAAAAAACTACTATACCACCTGTTGTATGGAAGTATAGCATATACAATTATGTACAGCTTGAAATACTTGATAATGATAATACATAGTGATTTATTAATTACATTATATTTTATCATTATTTAATTTATTTAATGTATATTTTTATTTACTTACATTTTTAAAGATGAGTTCTTTCTGTGTCACCCTGGCTGGAGTGCAGTGGTATGGTCATGGCTCACTGCAGCCTTGAATTCCTAGATTCAAATGATCCTCCTGCCTGAGCCTCCTGAGTAGGTGAGACTATAGGCACCACCACCATGCATAACTTATGTATGTATGTATTTATCTATTTATTTATTTGTTTGTTTGTTTGTTTTGATAGAGCCAGGCTCTCCCTATCTTGTCCAGACTGGTCTTAAATTTTTGGCCTCAAGCTATCCTCCTACGTCAGCCTCCCAAACTGTGGGGATTGCAGGCAGGAGTCACTGTACCTAGCTTGTAATTTTTTTTTTTTTTAGAATGTATTTCTTCTACTTAGAAAAAAAGAAAGTTAATTGTAAATCAGGCGTGGACCGATCCTTCAGGTATTATTTCCGAAGAAGACATTGTTACTATAGAAGATGAAAGCTTCATGCCTATTATCCTCCCTGAAGACCTTCCAGTGGAACAAGATGTAGAGTTGGGAGACAGTGATATTGGTGTTCCTGGCCATATGTAGGCCTAGGCTAATATGCATTCTTGTGTCTTTGTTATTTTTTTTAGGTTTAAAAAGTAAAAAAAAAATAGAAAAAAAAAGCCTGAAAAAAGGATATAAGAAATTTATATAGAGCTGTACAATGTGTTTGTGCCTTAAGCTAAGTGTTATTGCAAAAGAGACAAAAGGTTTAAAAAAATTAAAATGTTTATAAAGTCAAAAAGTTATAGTAATATAAAGTTAATTCATTATTGAAGAAAGAAATTTTTTAAAAAACAGTTAGTGTTAGCTAAGTGTACAGTGTTTATGTCTACAGTATACAGTAATGTTCCAGGCCTTCACATTCACTCACCACTCACTCACTAAGGCCTAGAGCAACTTTCAGTTTTGTAAGCTCCATTCATGGTAGGTAAGTGCCCTATACAGGTATACTATTTTCAAAATCTCATATTATGATTTTACTCTATCTTTTCTATGTTTAGATATGATTAGATATACAAATACTAACACTGGGTTACAATTACCTACAGTGTTGAGTACAGTAATATGCTGTACAAGTAGTAGCTTAGAAGCAAGGGGCTACATGGTATAGCCTAGGTGTGTAATAGGCTATACCATTTAGGTTTGTGTAAGTACATTCTATGATGTTTGCACAATGATAAAGTATTCTAATGATATGTTTCTTAAAATATCCTTATGGTTAGGTGATACATGACTATAATAGCTATTTATTTTGAGAACTACCATGGACATCTAGGCAGCTGGTGCTGTATGGTGGACTAGAGCCTGTAACTATGGCCTTAGCAGACCTGGGTTCTGAGTCCAGTTCTGCCATCTAGGAGCTTAGGACTGGTTTAACCTCTCTGTGAAGTGAAGGGATATAAGAATAAGACCTCCTTTGGAGTATGTGGAAATGATTAAGTGTGATGGTGCATGTTGTTTTAGTACATTTTTCTACTGCTATAGCAGAATAACACAGACTGGGAAATTTAAAAAGAAAAGAGGTTTATTTGCCTTATGGTTCTGGAGGCTGGGACATTCAAGAACATGTGCTGGCATCTTGAGAGAGTCAAACCATTCACTAATGGTGAAAGGGTAGAAGGCAAAAGAGAGCTTGCTTTTATAACAAAGCCATTCACACAGTAAATAACCCACTTCCTTGATAATGTGATTAATTCATTCATGAGAGTAGAGCCTTCATGACCTAATCACTTTTTTAAGCTTCACCTCTTAATATTGTTACAGGATAATTGCATTTCAACATGAGTTTTAGAGGGAACATTCAAACCACAGCACATGGGAAGCACTCGGTCCAATGAATGGCTGCTGGCAGGTGTTCATCACAGCTATTATTAACACCACCATATTGCCAGCACTGAGCAAAATAACTTACCTTCATTCTCTACTGTCACACACAATAGAAAGTGAGTTTTTAAACACTATATTGTACAGGAAGAAACTGAAACTCAGAGTTGAGCTATATAGGTATGATGTAGAAGAGCTACTTACTCAAGAAAAGTCATGCCATTTTCAAGCTACTTTATCCTAATGTAGGACGTGTTGAATGATGACTCTAAAGATATGAAACATGGTTGTCCAAAATAACTACTGACCTAATATATAAGTTGAAAGTAACAAGGCAAAAATGAATGGACACCTTTTTATTGTTTTTAGTAGCTAGCTATCTTGTTTGGAATGTCTGTCCTATCTCAAGTATGCAGAGGGAGGAGAAGATGCTGTTATCAAAAATGAAAAGATTTAGTGCTGTTCTCACCTTCTAATGACTTTCCTGTGATTGGTGGACATCAAATAATGAAGAAAATATCAACACAAGTTGTGAAAATTCATTCATTTATTTAGTTACACATTAACTTACTAATTCATTAAGCATTTATTGAGCACCTACCTGTCAAAAACCATATTGGAAAAAAATAAATATGTTGATAAAAACCCTATAATTCTTATCTTGGAGGAGCCCACAGTCTAATTTAATTTAAAAAAAAAGAGCTATATATGAATTTCCTTCTTACTTGTACTTTTAAATTTATGTTTCCTTATGAGACTGGTGCTGGGAACATTTAATGTGATAAGGCAGTGCATATCAAAGTTGTAGGCAGGGGCTTGGGAGCTCATCAGATCCTAGTTTGAGTCCTGGATCAATCCTATACTAATAGTGTGACCAAAATATAGTTTTCTTACCTGTACAAGCAGAATTTTAATTCTTATATTAGAGGTTTTTTTAAAAAAATGTTTCTTTTTGGTTTTGGGGTGCGTATGTAGGATGTGCAGGTTTGTTACATAGGTCAATGTGTGCCATGGTGGCTGCTGCACCTATCTACCCATCACCTAGGTATTAAGCCCAGCATGCATTAACTATTTTTTCTAATGCTCTCCCTCTCTCCACCCTACCCCGCAACAGGCCCCAGTGTGTGTTGTTCCCCTCCCCGTGTCCATGTGTTCTCATTGTTTAGTTCCCACTTATAAGTGAGAACATCTGGTGTTTGGTTTTCTGTTTCTGCATTAGTTTGCTGAGGATAATGGCTTCCAGCTCCATCCACATCCTTACGAAGGACATGATCTTGATCCTTTTCATGGCTGCATAGTATTTCATCATGTATATATACCACATCTTCTTGATCCAGTCTATCACTGATGGGCCTGGGTCCCTCCTATACCTGGAATTATCACCAGTGGACCCTGCAGAATAGCAAAGATGGCAGCCTGGTCCTTTCTCTGAGATCTCTGTTCCAGAGAGGCACCAACCTGATGCCAGCCAGAGTACTCCTGTATGAGGTGTCTGGAGACTCCAGGTAGGAGGTCTCACCCAGTCAGGAAGAATAGGATCAGGGACCTGCTTAAATAAGCAGTCTGCCTGCCCTTTTGCAGAGCAGATGTGCTGTACAGGGGGTAATCCCCGTTGTCTGGGCTGCCCTGACTCTCCAGAGCTGGCAGGCATAAAAGACTAAGACCGCTGATTCATGATACCGTGGCCACCTTTCCTCCTAGGAGCTCCTCTCAGAGAAATCAGAGTTCTGTCCATAAACCCCTAGCTGGCGATGCTGAGAATCCTGCAGGCAGGCCCTTCCCAGTGAGAAGAAATGGGTCAGGGTCCCACTTCAAGAAGTCTTACCATGAACTCTTATAGCCGCTGTGCTGCGCTGTGGGGAATTCCTCCACCAAACCACCCAGTCTTGCCGACAATGGCAGCAGGGGAATATGACTGACTGGAGCCGCAGTGATGGCAGCCGCCCTTCTCTGTCCCCGAATTCAGTCTTCTTAGGCAGTCTCCAGCCTGCTGCATTGGCGGACAGGAATTCCAAGTCAGTGGGTTTTAGCTTGTGGGGTTCTGTGGGAGTGGGGCCTGCTGAGCAAGGCTGCTTGGCTCCCTGGCTTCAGCCCCATCCTATGGGAGTGGATGGATCTCCTGCCTCACCAGAGTTCCTGGAGCCAGAGTATGCACAACCGCCTGTGTTTCAGTGCCTGCTTGAGAGGTCACCCACCCAAGCAGGCACCATGAGTCTGCAGAGCTGTGTGCTTGGGACCCAAGCCCTGGTGACATGAGCTCACAGGGGGACCTCCTTATCCATGGGTTGCAGAGATTCATGGGAAAAGCATGGTTTTCAGGACGGGGTAGCACAATCCGTGACCACCTTGGGGAGGGAGCTCCTTTTGACCCGTGCGGCTTCCAGGTGGGCCTTCGCTCCACCCTGCTTTTCCTCACTCTCCGTGGGTACAGGCCAATCACCCAGTCAGTCCCAGTGAGAAAACCTGGGTACCTCAATTAAAGATCAGAATTCACTGGCTGTTTTCATTCTTCTCAGAGACTGGAACTGTTTCTATTTGGCCATCTTGACTGTTCCTTTGTGAATTTCCTTCTTTTTAAGGCAATGGCAATTTGAGAATCTTTCTCTTCTTACAGAAACATGTGTTCTATATTATAAAAACATTACCCTTCAAAGTGAATATCTTCCTTAAAATTTGGTAAGAATGTATGAATTCATTAACTGTCTCTGTCAGAGTATGATTCAGATAATTATCTTGTATTTCCTTTCTCTAAAGATATCTAACTTAATTTTTTTAATTTTATTTTTTTATTTATTTTATTTATTATTATT